>NW_024117517.1:0-8327 GCF_003073215.2 Triticum urartu | reverse complement strand
GCCGGATGCCTCGTGCCATGGCCGGCGGCGGCGGCGGCGGCGGCGGCGGTTCTTCTTATTCCTCTTCCACGGCGAGAGAGGAGGGGAGGGCGAGAGCGCGGGCTCGGAAGAAGCAGAAGCAGCAGCAGGAAGAGCAGGAAGACAAGGGGGCGAACCCTCTGGACCCAAGGTTCAGCGACTACGACCCCAAGGAAGGCGATTACGTCTACACCCGCTTCCAGCACTCCACGCTCGACCTCGACATGGAGTGTACGCCCCCTTTTCCCTTCCCATCTTTCGACAGTGGGTAGTTTTGTTTTTTAGTTTGGCAACCTATTTCTAGCTGTGTGTCTGATCTGAATTTAAATGCAAATCGCCCCTTATATGTGCATACATAATCCATGTTTTGCCTAACCCTAACTGAATATGAATGATGCTCCATTGCTATATGATGTTTTGCCTAACTGACTAGTGCTAGCTCTGCTAGTAGATACTGCTGAGTAGATGGACAACTAATTTTGAGGACTAGTTTGATTCATTCCTCGTTCCTCATTCATAATTTATTCTTCCTCTTCTTTTGGCAGCACCTGTTGGTGCGATGCACAATACTAACAGGGTCTTCCCAGAGGAGGGGTTCCTGTTCTGTAACTCGGCAAATATTGTCTCGGTCAGGATCTCTTCCTCCGACTATGGATACCCGCTCAATGTCTACGGCACCATCATGGCCAGGGACAGTCTTGATCGCCAACGCATCTATTTATTCCAGCGTGCCAAGGACGATTGCCAGAACATCAGCTCCAAGGTATTATTGTTTCTAACCCCGATTGGTAAATCCAACAGCTTTTTTTCCCCAGTTTTACCCCAAGTGTAATTGCGACATATATGCACTTGTTTCCTCATTCCTCGTGGCCACAGAAGCACACAACTATGTTACTCATCAAGTGAATAACTCTTCGTTGCTGCTTGTGGTTTGCATCATGTTATACGAATTTATTCATGCAGGAACACCATTCATTCTTTGATATGTATTTTTCAGAAAAAAGATGGTTTTATGTTTTGTATATTACTCCTATTTTAATAATGAACCTGGTAGACGGCTATATTAATTGTTCACATTTTGCCAAGTACTATCTAAGAAGACTAGTCCCAATACAATTAGTGTTGATTTTAAATACCACCAATACTACAATTAATTCTAGCAGTAATCGGGATGCTACTGCAATTAATCTATTCTGATAACCTTCTTTTATCATTGAAACAGAGCTAAATAAACACCGTGTTTAATCAAACTTCCTTTGCAGAATGATGTGTTGGTTTTGACTGGCCCGAAGAGGGGACTGATGATATGTGATTCAATAATCTTTGAAGTTGATCTGAAGGTCAAGGATGTGAATGGTAGAAAGGTGAAGGACGAGAGAGTTAGCAAAGGCTTAATGGAGATTAATGGCATCAAAAGACTCTCATATCCACCGAAATACCAGGTTCAAACCGAAAAACTTGTCAGCATGCACAGCACATTGGATTTGAACTACACGTTTGTAAGGAATGCGGTGGAGGGCACCGTTGAGGCGAGGATCCTCGAGGGACCTGTTGATTTCCATGGGAAAATCGTCGCTCGCACTAGCAGCTTTCCATGTGACATTGTGCTACATGATAGCGAACTTGCTGGGATGCTAACAGCTGGTGAGGGTGGGATCCTGCAAACAGCGCGCCGTGTGGTCAGTGTCTCTATTGATGAGACGCTCCTGTTGACCGTTGCTGCTGCTACCAGTGGTGTTAGCACCGTTGAGTTTACTCCAAAGCGCGGCAACTATGATGAAGAGAAAATCACTTGCGGCAACTATAAGATGCTGGTGAAGGTCACTTGGTCCATTGTGTGCTGGTGAAGGTCACTTGGTCCATTGTGTGCTGGTGAAGGTCACCTGGTCCATTGTGCCTCGTTGATTCCGTGTGTTCCTGGTTGAACATGCTATATCCAAAGATGTGTGTGCGCTGTATATGTTGTACTCCCTCCATCCCATAATGCAGTGTCAAAAAACGTCTTATATTATGAGACGGAGGGAGTACTAAGTATGTCTATGCTTTTGGTGGAAGCTTAATTATCACTGTTTCTTTGTTACCACTCTGTTCGTTACTACTGAGTGAGGTAAGAATTATCCGGCATGAGCTATGAAGTAGGCTATGAAGTAGGACGAACAGACAAAAGTGTGTGTGCATCACTTTGATTTTGTTTCAGCACTCGGGTCTTGAAAATGTGGTGTATGTAGTTCCGTTCTTTCAACGCACAGCTCTGGCACACAATGCATTGCAGAATATGCAGGATAGATAACACCAGAATGTGCATATTCTGTTGTTATATAGTACGTATATATGTACATGTGTGTGCAAACTGAACTTGTCTCCATTCCACTTTGACGCGAGTAATGGTTTGGGATTTTGGAATGATCATCATCATATATGAAAGGAATGCGGAGGTGACAGGCCTGAATGATAGATAACAGATAAGAGCTTTGCAATAACATTTCCGACGTTCCAGTTGACAAATACTTGCCAAGTTAGGCATAACACAACCAACAACAACTAAGCTAGCACAAACTTTGATTTGAGCAGCAGGCACCTGATTGACACATGCATTTCATATGATATTATTAGTATTAGGACAATGAACCCACAGGGCTTTCAACACTAGTACAGGGGCAGCAGCAGCTACCATGGAAACCTCAGACCTCATCAACGTCCTACTAGTGTTTCTTCTATCTGAAAAAGAAAAACATACTAACCTCAGCTGCAGGTCTAAAACTAACCCTCCTGAACACTGTAACAAACCTAGGCTAGAAACTGCAGGTTTAAGCTAATCCTTCTCAACACCAGCTCCCACTAAGAGCACGTAAACACTGCATAGTGCACAGATGCCGGCTTCCTTCCTACACATTCTTCCGTTCACTCGACATGCGCGAGCTCGCTGCCCGATGGGTTCGCGGGTTGCATGGCGTCGGGGATGGTACGGTATTCCCTCTCCGTGATGAATCTTGCTTCCTCATGTTCGCTGCTTGGTTCTGCTATCCCTCTGGGAAGGAATCCCCGCTCCCGCGCGGCCAGCCACTGATCAATGACGCCGCATTTGATGGCGTGCTTCGCTGTCTTGTGCAGGTAGACCTTGTCCGTCACCAGGTGAGGGTTGATCGACAGCATATTCATCAGGGCTGAAACAAAAAAGGCAATATACACATCTTGTCACCTCAACTGTATTTAGTTCACTCAAACATCAGGAGTATTACAAAAACACATAAAAGATGAATCATCATTAATCATGTCAGCAACCATATGTTGATAGAGAGTGGTTCTTCTACACCCACTTTCGGTGCACCCACGGTGCACCCACGCAAGAAAACATATCAAAACATTTCGAAAAAATCTGAAACTTCGTGAAAATGATCATCAACAAATGTTATGGGGGCTTGCAAAATTTGGTGGTCAAATAACATTCGAGGAGCTCTCTACAAAAAAGACAAAATCACTGAAAATTAGTCAAAATGTACGTGCACTGTTTGAGCAGATTTTGCAATTTTGTCTTTTTTATAGAGCGCTTCTCGAATGTTATTTGACCACCAAACTTTGCAAGCCCTCATAATATTTGTTGATGATCATTTTCACGAAGTTTCAGATTTTTTTTAAATGTTTTGATATGTTTTCTTGCGTGGGTGCACCGTGGGTGCACCGAAAGTGGGTGCAGCCACTACTTTCCCATGTTGATATCCAGATTTATAAAGACAAAAAAAAATAGTGCTATAACAAATGAGCAATGCATACCCTATCCACACAGTAAAAATAGGAAGTATCGAGTATTGTGCTAACAATTTCTAATGTATTCTCGATGATGTGAAATTAGTGCCATATTCTGCACAAGTCAAGAGAAAAAAATGTATCATATTTGGTACCTGCAGCAATGGTGTCTCCTGACTGTGACATTTCACTGGTGAAAGGAGTAATCGGCGCATCTTCCGTCCCACGAACCGAGCCATTGTGTTTTTCTGTGTAGTAGTGTATCTTCGAGGTCCCGTTGGTCACAAAGAGGACCTTCAGATTGTCATGCCATAACTTCATAACAACTTCTGGGCTGTAGTGTGCGAATTCAGATTTCTCATCTTTTGTGTCAGAATTCTCAGATGGTTTAATACCACAGAGGAACTCAAGTTCCTGCTTCGTGACTTCGATGATATCAGCAGCTTCCCACGCCTCCTTGATGAGTGATTTGGTCTCCTTACTAGATGACCATAGTGGCATTGGAAGATTAAGATCAAAGAATGTTATCCCGCTAAATTTCTTGGAGACCTCGATTGCTTTTAACAATGATGTCCGTGTAGTCGGCTCTAGCAAAGCTGACGAATTATAGTAAAACATCTTAGCCTGCATTAAAAGCATAAGAAGGTCATATCTCTGTTAAGACATACTGCATCCGTCCACTTTAAAAATAAACAAATAATAACTACTTGATTTACCTAAAATCAGAGTGGATATTACACAGAGACCTTTAGCCTCTGAAGTTTGAACTAGTTATTCCCTATAAATTTTTGATATGCTCTTTTAATTTGGGGGAAAACAATTAGGTGCTCACTGTTTGGTTTTCAGTATATGGAGCGACAGTCAGCACTTCACTATTACATAGGTTTTTAACTTTTTATGCAATTCTAATTTTCATCAAGTCATATAAAAAAACATAGCAAAAGTCTCTGCTGAAAAGCAACAAACTGGAAATATTTCTGCATCTTCTGTCTAAAAAATAAAGGTACAAAGTCTTCCTCGGGTGAATTACATAGAGACTATTTTTATGATCATTAACTAAGCATCAATCAGGAATTACCATATTAAGTACTCCCTCCGTAAAGAAATATAAGAGGGAGTAGTAACAAGAATGTAGGATATGGTGTCATTGGAAATTTATTTTGATGGGCTTGTCTTTACCTCTTTTAGAACATCTGGGTTGATATCAGATTGCAGAAAACAATCCTCTGCACATGGTTTAACACAGCTTGTGTTCAAGCTACCTCTGCTGGTCACCTTCATTAAGGACATGGCAGTTGGCACTGAAGGATCCAAACTAACTGCTCTAGTTTGAACTCCGTTGACATTTAAGTGATACAGCATACTTTGACCATACTCATCATCGCCTAATTTTCCCATGAACACAACCCGGCCTCCAAGAGCTGCTAGAGCAAGGGCAACATTGGATGACGACCCTCCCGGTGCCCTCACAAATTCATCAGGAGACCAAAACATATCCTTCATTCTACTATGAATCTCACGATCCACCAACCTTTTAGCAGGTCTTCCAGAAGGAATAAATGAGTACTTAGCTGGTCCAAAGCAGCAGACAAGAGGCACTAATTTGTCAACCTCTTCAATATCTTGTGATAACAATGCCTCTACTTTACTTTCAAGATCATTGGCTGAGCTGTGAACTTCCATTTCAGTAGAGGGCATCAGATCTTTGCTTTGATCTTCCCCTTCATCGTCACTTAATTGTTCAGCCACCTTAACTTTTCTTCTGCCTCTCTTCTTTGGTTCTTTTGGCTTGTCAGCCTCCTCCGGAGAGGATGCAGTAGTAGCAGCTGCGACACAGGAGAGAAGTTGATTTGCTAAGGGATGTGATCTACCAAAATCATAAAGCCCATTGACCAATATACAATAAGAAGTGCACTCTTGACTGCAATATATGCACGTTACCTTTCTTCCGACCTCTCTTTTTAACTATCTTAGGCTCTTCAGGGGACGCATCTTCAGTATCACTTTGGGCTTCTTGTGTTTCCCCTTCTGATGCATCTACGGTGGCTTTCTTTCTTCCACGTTTCGCAGGTTTTTTCTTGGTCTTTGGGGTTTCAGCATCACTGTCTTCACCACTTGAGCCTTCCTCTACATCTTGAGAACTCTTCTTTGACACGAAACTCACGTTCCGGTGAAGCAACCCCATTTTAGTCTTCGTCATATTCTTTCCCCAGATGGTGGGCTTATAATGTAATTGGCCCCTGATGAGTGACCAAATTAGACAATGTTCATGGTTAAAGGGATAAAGTAGTTATCATTTAAAACAGATGAATATGTTGGTCACACGGACCCAATTGAGCCTTTTCAGATTAGGCAGCGTTGGTAAGATATCGTCGGTGAATGACACATCACACTTGTGGATGATGTTAACGTCTTACTTTTTCTAAGATTAACAAGCTGACCATGAGAATGAAAATATAAACCGAAAATGCAGCAGACAAGTTGGCAGCAATCCCAGTCTCCCAGTGAAGCACCATATATGCAAGACAAGATTGAAAGAAATCTGCAATGTTCACGTAATCATGTTTCCGCAACTCGCCACTTCCATGGCGACATATTCAGATTCGTCAGAAGGAAAAACACCTCCTTCCCTGATGAAGAGATGCAGCGGGGAGTACAGCGGGGAAGTGAGGGATCACCTGATGCAGTAATATGGCAGGGAGCAAGCGAACTGAGGAGGGAGAAGAAGAGACGCCATGGATAGATGCTAGATGGATAATTCGCTGTTTGAGCAAAGAATCCTCACTGCACTGAAGAAATGCTTGGATGTCAGTAACGGGTGTCGCAATGCACAGGAACAGGAACAGGATACACCCTGCACAGGAACAGGTTAACACAGGGAACTAATAACTCATAGTGGCAGCACTCGGGCTGCACCTACACACAGAGAATTCATGGCGGAAATGGAGAAAAGAACGCATGGTACTGGCGTTACCTTCTCTTGGCTTGGTTTGCTGCTGCAGGGAAATCGAATGAACCTGGAAAAGGAGAGAAAAGGTTAGAGTCTGAGACCCTGTTCGTGCTGAGGGGTTGGAGCAGAGGAGGGCCAGAGGGGCGCCGCGGCGGAGCGGAGAGGGAGGGCGGAACGGGGCGCCGTGGGAGACGAGAAGGGGTCGGGGCGCCATGGGAAGGGAAGGACGCCGCACATGGAGGGGAGAGGGGGAGAAGTGAGAGCATGGAGAGGATAATGGACTGACCAGCGCCGCCTGCCGTCGCCGAGGAGGTTCCTCCGCCGCCGCCGTCCGGTGTGGAGCTCTCTCCCCTGTGAGCAGCTCGGTGAGAAAGAAGCGCGGGGATTTGGTGCTGAAAATTACACGCCTGCCCTCGCTCTGAGGATAAGGTGCGGAGCCGTAACACTGCGCAGGAAGCGTATTCTCACGGGAATGCGCTTACTCCTGCTAAAACCGCATTACGCAAGAATACGCCAGTCCAAAGGAGAAACGGTTTTTGTGCATCAACTTCCTGTTGTTGGCCTCGAGTCGCCCCTCCTTCTCCCTCCTCCCTCCTCCATCCACAACCCCTCCTCCCTGCTATATTTTGATTTAGTAGGCTAGTTGATTTAGTTGATTTAGAACATTTTGATTTAGTTGATTGAGTATGCTAGTTGATTTAGTTGATTTAGTAGGCTAGTTGATTTAGTATCCATCATTTTATTGTTATTTTTTCAGTACATGGATAGCTAGATGCTTTTGTTTTTCTGTAATAAGTTATTCTTTGGCAAAATGCAGGTGCCAATTTAGTTAAATTTGCTACTTGTTTTCTTAATCAATTATTTTAGGCAATAGGGGCCAAATTAGATGAAATATCTTGGTAGGTGGTACCATGATTTGGTAGATATTTGTGAAAAGTTTTTTCGGCAATAGGTGCCACCGAAATGCTTTGGTAGGTGGTACCTTGTCATCTAATATGTTATTAGATCTTAGGATTATGATTGTCCATCAAATTGCTTCTCGCGGAAGAACCAAAAATATCACGTGCTACTGTTTTTCTTTCTGTGAAGTGAATCGTTAATCCTTTGCTCATATTGCTTTAGGAAAATGGTGCCACCACCACCACCATGTCGACTGTGCAAGTCAATGTGCGCCAGCAGCCTTGCAACTGGCAACCTGTTCGGCATCTATTTCCAGCCGAGTTTTCGTCATGCGACGGTAAGAAATTAGATGAAATGTAACAACTATTTTATTTTTAGTGTTGGCATTACTGCATTATGTCATTTTGCTTTTTTTTACACAGATCGTCCCATGCAATGTGAGGTTGAAATTCAACAAACTGACAGGAGACACTGTGACATTTGAGACTCCTGGGGGCCATACACTATGGAGGTCGAGAAAGGACGCAATATGTCGCAGATTGGAGGTGATGGATGGGCCCGTTTCCTCGCCCGCATGCGTCTTACTGGTGGTGAGTTGATCAGCTTCTCCTTTAGAGAAGAAAGACCCAAGCTGGCTGTCATTTATATCAACCTGGTGGAAGATGATGAAGATGATGAAGATGACGAAGATGATGAAGATAATGAGGACCCACTC
>NW_024117516.1:0-15328 GCF_003073215.2 Triticum urartu | reverse complement strand
TAACCATCTTTGATTAACGAGCTAGTCAAGTAGAGGCATACTAGTGACACTCTGTTTGTCTATGTATTCACACATGTATTGTGTTTCCGGTTAATACAATTCTAGCATGAATAATAAACATTTATCATGATATAAGGAAATAAATAATAACTTTATTATTGCCTCTAGGGCATATTTCCTTCAGTCTCCCACTTGCACTACAGTCAATAACCTAGATCACATCACCATGTGATTAACATCGATAGTTCACATCATCATGTGATTAACACCCATAGTTCACATCGCCATGTGACCAACACCCAAAGGGTTTACTAGATTCAGTAATCTAGTTCACATCGATATGTGATTAACACCCAAAAATCTAGCATAGTTGATTAAGTTGTGCGAACTCTTACAGTGGTAGACTAACAGATGTAGGGGAAAGTAGGTGTAACGGTCTACCCGTTCGTAAGGTGTGAGCGCTTCTTAAAGACTATGTCTCGATCATCCGTTTCTCAAACACCATGTAGTGCGAGAATCCCAACGGAGGAGTCGAGTCTTGTGGGGAAAAGTGCGCAAACCTCTCCAGAGTGTATAAACTAATCATGGTTAGCCATGTCCCCGGTTATGGACAACTTGAGTATCTAGTACTTGGATTATCATGTGAATCTCATCCTGTCACTTTAATTAATTTTGTTGGGTTTAATGATGATGTTTAATTGGGATTGAGAGGGTGTCTACACTCTCAATGTTTAACAACCACCATGATAGTTAAATAAAATGTATTCCTTTGCAGTAGGAAAAAATTGGCTTTACGCACAATTGTAACCATAGAGCTTTCTACCAGCCAAATATGCATATAGTATAGCCTTATTCTTTCATTGCTCTATATGTGTTACATTGCCAGCATATTTCATGTGCTGACCCATTTTCGGGCTGCAACGTTCATGTTGCAGACTTTTCAGATGACGAGTAAGGTGCTTTTAGGTCGTGGTTCTATACTCAGTGATGCCGTTGGAGTTGATGGACTCACTTATCTTCCAAGCCTTCCGCTGCTATCGTTATTAGATGGCCCTAAGTCATATTTATTGTAATAAGTTCTCTTTTAAGACACTCGATGTAATAATTGTGTGATTGCTACTCTGTTATAAATTCTTCAAGTACTGTGCGGTGTAAGCATTACTAATCTAGAGATGACACCGGAGCACAAAGATTGGACCGTTTGAGGTCTGGTCGCTACATATATGGACCGCATATCCAATAACTTAGGTACAAACACCACGATAACTTTGACAAAGGGAAAAATAATGTTGAAAAAAGTACCCCTGATAACTTATGTGAAAATAATACGGTAAATACGAACCGCAAACTCGAGGTACAAACAAAGTGTAACTTTAGTGGGAGAAAATAATTGGTTGAAAAATATAATCCCGATAACTTCTGTGTAAATAGGATGGTAACATGCGCATCGCAGATCCGATAACCTAGGTACAAACACCGCGATAACTTTGGCAAGGGAAAGAAGTTCTTGAAAAACTTACCCCTAGTAACTTCTGTGAAAATAACATGGCAATACACACCACATACCCGATGACTTATATAGAAACATTGCGGTAAATTTGACCAAGGAGAAAAGAGTTATTGAAAAATATACCCGGATAATTTATGTGAAAAAAGATGTTAATAACGAACCATAGACCCGATAACTTATGTACAAACATCGTGGTAACTTTTGCGGGTTGAAAAAAAAGTTATTAAAAAATATACCCTCCGGTAGCTTATGTGAAAAATAGCACAACAATCTACAAACCGCAGATCTGATAACTTTCGTATAAACACCACGATAACTTTGACTAAAGCAAAAAAGTTGTTGAAAAACATACCCTCGGTAACTTTTGTGAAAATACATGGTAATATAAGAACCACATACTCAATAACTTACGTACAAACATCGCGGTATGACCAAGGGAAGAAAAGTTGTTAAAAAATATACCCCCGATAACTTATGTGAAAATAGCATGGTGATATATGAACCGCACACCCGATAACTTACGTACAAACGCCGCGGTAACTATTATCGAGGGAATTTTTTGTTGAAAAACATACCCCAGGCAACTTTTTACGAAAATAGCACGGTAATATACTAAATGCATACCCGATAGCTTATGTACAAACACCACGGTAATTTTGACCAACAGCGGAAAAAATTGTTGAAAAACATACCCCCAAGAACTTATATGAAAAATATCATGGTAAGAGCGCATACCCGATAGCTTACATATAAACACCGCAATAACTTTGACCAAGAAGAGAAAAAAGATGTTGAAAAACATACCTTGGTAATTTATCTGAAAATAGCACGGTAAGTTGCATACCACATGCGTGGTAACTTATGTAGCAGAGGCGCGGTAACTTCTGACACGGAAAAAGTCGTCGGAACATACCAACATGGGATCTAGTTTCGAAGATCTCGTCGTGACGAATCTTTTTTGTGAAAACGGTTTTTGTATTAGACCGCTGGTTTGAGCTACAAAACATTTTAAATTTTCAGAATAAGTAGAGTCTAGAATGACATCAACTTTTTTGTCCTCTAATGCATGCATGTAATTAGAGGAAGAATGCACGTGAAATGAGTGTGATTCATCCTAATGCAATCATGCATGTAATTAAAAGGAGGAAGAAGTTGTGTGATAGTTTTAGCTATATGGCACATGTGTGTCAAATATTACGGTCCTAAAGGCATGTACAATGGTTGATAAGATAGTCTTATCTCAAGTTTTGCATGTAATTTAGAGATGACAAAGAAAAATATTTACAATGGGTCATCTCTTAGTCTTATCTTCAATAACTAGCAATTCCTAAAAATACGGTGAAACATATTGTGTTAAGAGATCATCTTTTGTCTTATCTTAAATAAGAGAAGACAAGACTTCTCTTATGAGTTCTCTCTCCTCCACCTTATCATTTATTCTACATGGCACTCCTAAAATAGCATCATTGTACATGACCTAATAATAATCCAGAAAGTAACACACAAAAAAGGAAAAAAAAAAAGAATATGCTCGGAGCCTTTCCAAAACTGGATGGAAGGTTTCCGAAATAGACTTCCGCTTTGGGGCGAGATATTGTTTCATCTCGCAATGGGCGATTTCTAGCATTTGCGGTATCACGTCCCAGCCTCTTTTCTCTCGTGGGCTCGTCCCACACGGGCCGGACCCAGCTCCAGCGCGTGCTTTATAGCAGAAAAGAAAACTATGTCTCAAAAAAAAGTAGAAAGAAAACTAGTATTTCTGAAACCCCTAAAAAAACTATTTCTGAAAAAAAAGCAGAAAAAAAGTTCCCCGCGGACGCTCAACGAGATCTGGGTCCACGCGTGCCGCCCGCTGCTCACCGGAAGCACGGCCGTCAGGTCCACGAAGCAAAAGAAACACACAAGGCAACAAGAAAGCGTGGGGCGGCGGAAGGAAAGGGTGAAGAAACCAGAGGAACCCAAGAAAAGGTAGGTGGCCTCCTTCCAAACCAACCCAACCCAACCCCGGGCGGCGGAAATAAATCAGCAACCCCCTGCGATTTACTGCCGCCCTCAAGCTCAACTCCTCAGATTCGCAGCTTCGGGGGAGCGGATTGCTGCGCAAATGGGGTCCGGATCTTTCCTCAAGGTGCTCGTCAGCAACCTCGACGTCCTCGCCGGGTCGGTACCGCCTCTCTCCCTGATCTGCTCCCTGTTCCTCTCGTTGGACGGATTAGCTTCGTGTTCTTGGTAGCAATGGCGTGCCGGGCGGCGCTGTTTCGCTCGGGTCGGGGTGGTCGTTTTGTGCGCTGGTTTGTGGGCTACGGGCTGTAGTGTCGCTCACAGTCTCGCCTCAAATCTTCAAATGTTCAGTGGTTTGCGGTAGGAACTTCGATTGTTAGTGTATGTGGTGGGGAAATTTTGCATGTGTGGTTGGATTCAGGCAGATAAATTCATGGCAGGGTTCAGGGTTTTTGGTTCGTCAGACATTACGACGTACTACCAATAGAATTCAGAGGACTGATTTATCAGGGCTGCCAAGGAAGCTCTGAAAGGACCTGCAGAACATTGATGTAATGAAGTACTTCTGGCTTAGGACTTCATCATATGTGACCTGTCTTCCGGCTTAGATTATGTAGATTTTTTTTTTGCGGGTCTTATGTAGATTCGTTCCTCAGCTTCTTTGGCAAGACATGTCATTGTGTATGGTTCCACGGAAGGATCAACATACAGTTAGTGCTTTCGATAAAAAAAAATCCTAGCATTTTTACCAGTAGGGCTTGCTATTTAGAGTTTATGGTTTTACATCTTTTGCATAACGTACCAGTGCCCTCTGATGATGTTCCGTAAGACTGGGATACCCCCACATTATACGACCATAATAATCAAGATAACACATATTTATATTTGGGACATTCGTGACATGGCTATGTCATATATGCCATCTCAGTATATGGCTAGATTATGATTAGCAAATGCAAGAACATTTTAGCTGCAGTTAGCGTTATTTCCATTAGTTAAGTTGCACTTACTAGTTACTTGGGTGCTGTAAATTGGGGAAGCAGTTAATGCAGTCAACTTGTGGATTTTAGAACAGTTCTCATCCTGTATTAGTACTGATGAGGTATTTTTCTTTTTCTTGCAGGCCCATAGTTTCACTCGCTTATCCTCTGTAAGTAAATGTTTTCTCGTCAAGCAGATACAAACTTATCCTTGTCCTTCCATTTTGCCACAATTGTTTCTTTTTTTTCCTTTTTTATTTAAGACTTTGATTGACACGTTTGCAGGTATGCGTCTGTTCGAGCAATAGAAACAAAATCTCCTATAGATGATCAGCAATGGCTCACTTACTGGGTGCTGTACTCGTTTATCACTCTGTTTGAGCTCACTTTTGCTGCAGTAATTGAATGGTAAAAGGCAGTTCCCTATCTCATTGGACTTTTCTTTTTTGTAAATCCTTCAGTACTTCCTTGTTACTATGATACTGTCTAATATAGTGGGATTAGTAGAGTGTGTGTCTTACTGTAATGATCACCTGGGAACCTTATGACCTGCGATTTCTTTAAATAAATTTCTTTCCCCATACCTTCTCTGCTTTGGTAGTATAATACTATAATTTGTGATTTGCTACTATCCTCATGGCTGGGAATAGATTTATGTTAAGTACATCATGAGATGGATGGATATGCTTACTAGTTACTACAGACTAATGTTTGCGCTTTGCAGGCTCCCTTTCTGGTCTTATGGAAAGCTGTTTTTCAATTGCTGGTTGGTCTTGCCCTACTTCAACGGTGCTGCGCATGTTTATGAGCATTTTGTGCGGCCAATGATTGTGAACCAGCAAGTTGTAAACATCTGGTATCTTCCAAAAAAGGAAGGTTCAGATAAACCTGACGATGTAATTTCAGCTGCACAGAAATACATTGAACAAAATGGATCAAAAGCATTTGAGACTCTCGTTAACAAGGTATGGTCTATCTTATGTAAATTTTACAGTACACGTTTGCGAATATGGTGGCAAGTGGCCAGCAGTTCTTTGTGCAGTAAGAAGCGTCACCAGTGATACTTCCTCAGCGATTAAAGTTGACTTTTGTAATGCATGATAATGTGATTACTGATTACGGAATTTTAGCATTAAGTGTTGAGGGTTCTATACTGCTGCATATTAGATGTCACATGGTTATCTGATTCACTAGATGTCATGGTTATCCTATGAACCTTCAGATTTGGATCATAGAATGACTATCAAAATGACCTATGTCACATCTAAACAATAGATTGTTTTTGTCAATACTGTAAGCTACTCTTTACAGAAAAGTGACCATTGGTAGGTTAATGTTTTATAGGCTTGTCATGGGTTTAGAATGTGGTCCACTCGACCTAGTAAGTTGGCTTGTTAAGTTCAACGGTTAACACTAAACTTGCGGCAAGTGTTTTATCCCTTTGCTTAGAAGATGTACTCTGTCCATCCTGAGTATAGTGAACAACTGAACATTCAAAATTTGTTATTTGTTCATAAAATACATATTCCATTGTGACATAACTTCTACACTAAGTTTTCCCTTGCATACCCCTCCCTTTGTCTATTTCCAGTAACCATTTATTAGTATGGTCTAGAGAATACAACTTCCAAAGGTCGCAAGTGACCTGATTTAGGGAGGTAATGCAGTTTCTACATGTGTTTTTGTTGGAGTATCATGTCTTCAGGAGCGGATGCAGAATTTTATAGAATATAAACTAAGTGGAAATAAGTGCCCCACCTTAGTCTCCTTTTCTTTTACAATTAACATCCTTGTTCACACCAGAGATGTTCTCAATTTCGCGTTTAGCATCTTTTTTCTTGTTCGATGCGACAGTACAATATGTTCATGCGGATTAATCTTTGGCACTACCTAATTTTCACTCACAGTTTAAGACTACAAACGCGAGGCGCTCAATTTTGGAGGAGGTAGAGGTGGAAAGGAGAGCCAGGGCTGAACGAGAACTGGAAGCGAGGGATGTGAATCCATTCTTCCACCCGAATTACTGATTCTGGAAAGCTCTTCTGTTCAGGCGTCAGGTGACACAATGTATGTTCACCTGATGTGCTGCTAGTTCTTTTTAGCTTATATACTATATTTAGCCCTGCATTTTGTGTGATTTCTCCTTCAGTGCCTTTAATGTAGGAATTGGTCAGACCAGGTCAAGGGGAGAATTCTAGAGGATCGTATTTAGATTTGATATATTACATAGCTGAACAATTATGAAATCTTGTAAATAGGTTCTGGCTTTGGATGGTTATGACTTTCTCATGGATGACTGAAATTTGTGTATGCATCAATAGCATTCTGGCAGTCAGAATATTTCTCCAAGCAACATGTGTTGCAGTACTGGCAAATGAACGAGAAAATGAAGGCAACTGGATTTAAGAAGCTGGCTCATGGGAATATACACTTAGAAGTATTGTATTCTCCGTTTTAGACATGTGAAACGAAGCAACATCTTCCACTGCAACTCTAGCGTCAAACACTACAACAGTAATAGATGGTCAAAATCTTGTTCTGGAGACAAAGCATGCTAAATTACTGAAATCCTCTCTGAATGATAAAAAGAACCATACAGCAGCAGATAATGACAGGCTGCACATATGTTACGACACTGGTGAATGATAAAAAGATGAAGCCAAATGGATTTAAGAAGCTGCCTCATGGGAATATACACTTGAATATTTCATTAAACCAAGCATCAAAACTTAGAAGTAAAATGTATTCTCCGTTTTAGACATGTGAAATGAAGCAACATCTTCCACTGCAACTCTAGCCTACAAACACTATAACAGTAATGCATGGTCAAAATCTTGTTCTGGACACAAAGCATGCTAAATTACTGAAATTCTCTCTGAAAGAACTATATATAATCTGACGAATCATACAGCAGCAGATAATGACAGGCTGCAACCAGTTCTTCTATCTGTATGTACCACTAGGCTCCAAAATACGGCCAACCAAATCTGTTCAATATACGATACCAAATCAGGTACTATTCTGGCTTGGTTGCAAGCAGCTTCAACCCTGCGCCTTCTATACAATGCATGCCCCTGTCCATGTAGTTGCTTCTGTCAAAGTTGGTCACCGCGTTTTTGCCGCGTATCTCGATGGCAGCAATATCATAAGCTTCTGCGGCTTCTTCCTCAGTTTCTAGTTCAAACACGAAAACAAAACATCAGGAAATTGAAATGGGATGCTGTCTTTCAGTTAAAAAATGGGTAACTATTGATGAGAGTTCAAGGGGGGCAGAATTAGGGATGTGCATCGTACTGAAAGTTCCAAGGTAAATGTCTCTAGTTCCAGCAATCAGTCCTATGCGTGCCTGCCATCGACCATCTTTCTGCCTCCTGTAGGACATGGTTACATGTGAGTTTTGAGCTGGTTTGAAGAAGAAAAGCTAGCCATTTGAACAAGCTGAACAAAATGAACAGGAGAGGCCACCTTGTAACTCCTCTGTAAATAGACGCCCCTCTTGAGAAGCAGCTACTCCTCCTGCAGGACAAATCGACTTGTTATAAAAGTCATCATCTCACTGGAACACTGATCTGAAGAGTCTGAATTAATATGCCCTTGACATACCTTCTCAAGTATGTCACACATTCCTCTGGAGACATGTCTTGTATGTCCGCCAGTTCCTTCTCATATTCCGAAATCTGGAATAGTATTGACTCATGAGATCCACTTGTCCGTAACTATATCGGTGGAAGCAAAAACGAGAAAGAAAAAACATACCAAAAAGTTCAGCTTTGTATTTAGTCCAAAGAATTTAAGAGCTGCAACATCATATGCCCTGGCAGCTTTTTGCTCAGTATCATAACTTCCTGCGTGGTAGAAAATTTGGAGAGAAATCAATCAGATCCTTAGGCCCTAGGCCACAACAGAACGCCTAGCGCTTAATCATGCTAGGCATGTGCTTAGGCGATGGCAAAACACACAATTAATGCCTATCGCTTTTTTCCTTGAGAATAATGAAAGACATGATGTCAGGACTGAAATAAATAATGCTTACCTAAATAAACTGAAGCACCGCCGTATTGGAACACCATTACAAGAAACCATCAGTAACCAACCAGAATATATATTGAATATAACAGTATATATATTAAAGAAACAGGAAATAACAAAGCTACAAGAAAAGGTTAATAACATGATATACATTAAAACTCATGACAATTAAATGTTATGCCTAATTTTGGAACAATTCAAGAAAAGCTAGTATGTGATAATTGCTAAGAGATAACGTCCAAGACATAGATTTAAGGGGCTGTTTGGATCATAGCCGCACGAAAAAAATTGTGTTGACTGCTAGGGCAGGCGGCCACTTGGTTGGACGCCAAAATTTTGAAGCCATGCCAAAATATTGTCTGGCAGTTCAGTTTTTACGCCCACGAGTGGGCAAAACGCTGGCGGCGGATTCCCTCGCCAATATATTGGCGTGCCAGCTATTGGCAGGGGGGGGGCGGGCGGGGTCCAAACAGCCTCTAAGAGCCAAAACAGGAGGGACAGGGTAGTATGGTAGTGCCAGAACCAGTTAAGATCACAGGAGTGGATCATATAAAGAGAAAAATAGTGAACTGATTTTAGTTAGTTCACGAAGTTGGTATCAAACCCCCCACCTCATGGTCAAAAGGGAGATACACTGCCAACCTACCTACAATCCTGGACAGGATGTAAGAGGCAAGATAGTTTGTATATCATCTTGTTACAACTATTACTAGTTGACATTTTTAACAATTGCTTCATAACTAAAAAAAGATGCTAAATAAATTTCTTAGACCTGATGGTTCAACCATTAACTCCGCCTATGTTGTCTCAACATAGCCTGTCCCAAGCCCGGGTAAAGGAGGAGGGTTGTGATAGGCTTGGCGAGCCAACATAAAAACTCAGCCATTCTTATGGAGATGAAACCCAAAAGATTTTCGTTGGGGCGTAACCCTCTCAGCGACGCGCCACATCAGAACCCGGGTGTGGTGGCAAATGTCACCAAAGAACTAGCTATGGACAGGGGTGCGTGGAAACTTGCTATCCATGTGCCAGAGCCATGAGTTGGTCGCGAGATCTTATGGGTTTCACTTCTAGCCTACCCCAACTTGTTTGGGACTAAAGGCTTTGTTGTTGTTGTTGTTGTTGATGATGATGATGATGATTCAACCATTAAACTGATCTTCGACCAGTAAATCAGTGAACTGGCCATTTGACCGGTTAATTGTTCGGTTTGAGTTTTAAAAGTATCGCCTTATGGAACACAAAACTCCTGAATTATATGTTAGCAAATAAGCACTCCTAAAGCCATAATGCATAATGCAAATTCTTACGGTAAACTTATGGTAAGTCCAGGTTGACAAACAGGACATGATTCTTCCTGTCCTCATGCAAATTCAGGAGCTCACTATGGTGTTTAGTGATTTTGATATTATCTTTGTAAAGCGAGAAGCCAACTTGGTAGCGCATCTGACTGATAATTTTTCTTCGCATTCTACTATGGTTTGTGTCTAGGCATCCCAGGCCCCAGCTTTCTTAGCACCATGTACTCAGCAAGAATGTAACCTTGCTAACTTATCAATATAAGTTCCTGATTCTAAATAAAAAGCACAATGCATAATATACTATCCTCATGTCGGATAGAAGATAGTCAAATTCAATAGGTGACTCTGCATCACACAGTGTGATAGGATCTCACACCCCACTAAATGCATTCCAAATATAATCTTCACTTAAACCAAAACAAGAAAACCTACGCACGGATAGTCTTCACTTAAACCAAAACAAGAAAACCTACATACGGATACAATTCCTTTGAAAGCTATGTCTCTTTGTATATTTCTATTAAGGGAAACAATTAAGAGTGGAGTTTGAAGTTGCACGAGACCTATGTTGAGTCGGTACTCTTTTGCTAAAGATTGGTTAAATAGAAGATAGCATTAATGCAGCCCAAGAATGTAACACCAGCACTACTAACTACCAAGTGCAGTGAATCAGATGACGCAGAAAGGCATGATGATACAAATTATAAACTTGGACAAATAGAAAATGTTGTGACATGCAGAAACGACACAGTGCTGCCTTGCTAACACAGAAACTACGGGGGAAAAAGATAACGTCACAAAGGAACCGCCAGTAAACTGGCATTTTCTTTTAACGGAAAAAATAAACACGTGAGACACAATCTTCCATTATTTTTCCCTTTGAACTATATATTGCCTACTAGTATTTATGATACTTCCAGAGCTAATCAAACTATACGTCCTACTCTGTCCTAGCATTTGTTTAACTATTAGCCGAATTGTACATCATTAATTTTCTTTGTGCTCCATATAGCAAGGTCTCCATCAATGGGGAAAGTAAAGAGTTATCTACCTATTTATCTCTAGTGTTTCTATGCCTACGCGTGGGCTGTGGCTCTCTCTTGCGTGCATGCTGCCCTAGACCTAGCCACATTCTACAATGGACCGCCGACAACGAGGCTATAAGCATAAACCGCCAACTATCACGAGTGTGTCCTTCAAGAATAGGTCGTGGCACACAGATACAATGTATATAACTGCCCCCTAGAAGCTCCAATAAAAAGAGGCATACCTTGCTTCCCTTTCCTTCTCCGTCCTTCTACTCTGCAAGTACTGTCCCACAAATGAGCTTCATATTTCCCACTCCACCTATGCCTGCACGATTGATTAAGTTTGGTAAGCAGCGCCACCTATGATTTTTTAGTTAATATAGTGAAACACATTGTTCTGTTTCCACTGACCAAATACTAATTATAGGAACAAAAGACCAATCTTACCTGGTCACACCATGGAAACAAGATGAGCGGGAGCCAGGTGCTCGCACCGCAGTAACTGCAGAAGTAGAACCAGAGGCGCCCTTCTCCTCTCTATACCCCGCAACCGTCACAGGATTAATAGAATCAACAATTTCCTCAGACTCATCCTTTTTGACAATGCTGAGAACTTGAACTCCCTTATAATTATCGCCACCATCCGCACACCCCTCATTTTCTGCCACAGTTACCAAAGCATCCTTCTCCCCGGCATGGTTCTCGCTGTTCAAAGGGTCAACCGAGTCGCTCTTCACATCTGCACAGGCCTGAACTTCAGCTTCATCAACTTCTTCATTCTTCAGAACCTTCTTCTGATCAGTGCCACTGGACTCGTCTCCCTTGTGAGTGCTTGCATCGTTGGCCTCTGACTCCACTGCGCCGTGCAAGACACCAATCTCCGTAGTGGCAGGGGCTATTGCAGGCAAGGAATTCAGATTGATAGAAGGGCTCCTCTCGATCTTCCGACCATCCCCCGATTCCCCAGCAGCTTTCTCCTCCGAAAAATCGTTCATTTGCTGACCCTGACTAACTTCCTCCCCGGATTTCATCATCTATGTATTGGAGCAGAGACAAAAACAACTCCCAAAACCCTAATAACCTACCTATCAGCCTTCCTATTCACGAACTACCTGAAAGAGCGGACAAGACAGGGCATCCCAAACAAGAAAAAAGAATCAAACGGTTAGATCCCATCCAGGCAATCATTCCATCGCCCAGCAGAACTTCCTCTGCCGCTGCCAGAATCGGGAAAAACAAGAAAGTACCTTGAGCCGACCGCTCGCCGCGATCGAAAGATCCGGAGGCCTCCGGGGGCGGCCAAGAAAGCAAAAGAAGAAATATCCCAGCGCGGATATTAGCAGCGACGGCGAGGCAGCAAAAGCTGGAAAAATCTATCAACGGAAATGGATGCTGAGGCAGGAAATAAATATCGGGCGCGGAGGGGCGGCGGAATTGGGGAAGGATACGACGAGGCCAGCGCGGGCGGCCTAGTGCGGAGTGATGCCGGAAACAACAAACTAATCGCTGGTGGAGGAGGAGGAACAAAAGATTTGGACAAATCGAGAGAGGAAACGCGAAGTGGGGGAAATCGCGGTCGCGGGGGGCGGATTTTATCTCGCGCTTGACAGGGCGCCGCCGCACTGGCGCTCTGAAACCATCGGATGGATATTTGCTGGATCTTTTACTACTACTATTACCACCCGCAGCGGTTACTGGCAGCACTGCATCAGGAGTAAAATACAGTAGAAAAATAAAATAATGCTCTTTTTATATTATAAATGGGGGATTTGCTGGTGATAGAAAATGGAGGCGATGTGGTGATGTGGGAGTTTCGCTTCGTGGACGACGCCCTCGTGATGCGTGCCAGGCTGGAGGTGCCTGGCAGTCCGTGCCTCGGATGCCCCGTTCTGTGGCGGGTACACGTGGACGGAGAAAAATGTGCTAGCGAGTGTGGAGAGAAGATCTGGGCCGTTCAGGAGGTATGAGGGCTGAGAGTGCGTGCTGGAACGTTCTAGCGGACGTACGGTGGTGCGCCAATCTCGAGGCCGACGGCCTTGACGACTCGGAGCTACGGAAGATTAGAGGGCCGAGATCCTGCGGCTGCGCGTCTTTGCTTGCTTATTATGGGTCAATTCAGCTCATGTGGTTTTATTTATTTGTGATGTGATTCATGTGATTTTTAAAGGAAAACGTTTGGATTCGGCGCGCCGGCCAAGCGTTGAGCCGGACATGCGCGAGCCACGCGATTGAGGCAAATCCTACACACACAACGCAACCCTCGATTCTTTTTTGTGGGGCTACAGAAATATCAGTCCACCGTCCGCATTTCGCTCTTATTCATTAACCATTCATCTCGCTCTTATCCATTCCCCATTCATCTCGCTCTCGCCCTCTCCGCAGCACCGCCCCACCCAAGCACCATCGCCATTGCCGGCGCTCGATATGTTGGCTGCTGCTGCAACTGCGTGCCGGCGAAGCTACTTCCCCACGGGCTGGAGTACGAGCCTTTGAGGTGTTGTGCAAGGGGAGCTGCAAAACACATCTGATGGACCTGCAAGCTAGAGAGGCAAGCGCTGGTAATGGCGAGCAAACACCGCTGCTAGCCGCTGACGCCCAGCTTTACCAGCGATGGCGGTCTGCAACTAGCCGAGTGCTACAACTACGGCAGCGAGATGCTGGGGCCAGCACCCAAATTCACTATAACCAATGTTTTCTGATTTGTCCCAACTTTACTGTTTTTGCTACCACCGTTATTAGATTTGTTGGAATCAACACAAAAATTTGCTATCATCGGTGTTTTTTGATTTTTGATTTACTGAAACCGACCCCTAATTTTTGCAATTTGCTATCACCGGCATTTTGCTTTGCTGGAACCAGATCAATTTTTTGCAACATCAATGGCGTTTTGTTTTGCTGGAATCGCTTCAATTTTTGCTACTATCGGTGTTCCGGTTTGTTGGAACATTGCCCTTTTTTTTTTCTATTTTTGCTTCCATTGTTTTTAAATTTTGCTTGAACGAGCCTCAAAATTTGCTACCACCATATTTAAATTTTGCTGGAACCGGCAATGTTTCTGCTTCAACCGAGTACTGGAGTTTTTTGTTGCTTTTTTTCTGGATGTGGCCTTTTCGTTTGCTACAATCAGCTATGCGGGATGCTGGAACCTCTTGTTTTGGCGAAGCTGTAATGCCGCATGAAAATTTATGAAGGAGCTGCCAGCACGCTTTGGTTTTGCAACCATGGGTGGCGGAGCCGCAATGTAACACCCCAAAAATTTGAGTTTAATTTATTAATTAAAGTTTTGCCAGAAAATTAAATTTTTATTTTCTGGCTTTATCTTTTAATTTCAGATCACCCTGTCTTTCTGAATTTTTTGAGTTTTTCCTTCTAGGTGAAAACCTTTCAAAAATATTGTTGGACTTGTATATCTCCCCAAGACCATTTCTTTTTATCAGTGAAATTATTTCTACAATTATTTTTCCTGAGCTTTATTTCTTTTAAAAAATGATTTTTCATAAGTTTTAGAGTCCCATTTGCACTACAACCCTTTTAAATACTTCTTTAAAAATTCCACCAAAATTTGGGGATGACATGTGATATTCCTACATCACTTTTATGCAAACATCTCTTTTAGTCATTTGGAGATTTTGAGCCCTACCTCAAGTTTTCAAATCTGGTCCAGTTTGTAATTTGCACTACAATCTATTTAAATATTTCTTTAAAAATTCCACCAAAATTGGGGGATGTTAGTAGTAGTGTATAATTCAACTATATGCAAAAATCTATTGGTGTTCTTTTGAAAAATTTGAGCAAATCATCCTCTTTTGCTCTCTGGTCCAGTTTGGTATTTTCTACTGCAACCATATTTTATCTTGCCCTATTACCCATGATTTTTCTCCTGCTTATAAACCACCCTACCGAACCCTTAAGTCCAGGAGATTGGGTCCTTTGGAATACTTTTGGTGCATACAATAGTAGCCTTCATTTTCTGTTCAGATTTGGTTTTCTCAAAAACTTGCACTAACAAGTTTCTGGTCTTGCCAAACTAACCTTGCCACCATCATCTACATCTAAAGAGACTCTGATCTGGAGATTTTGGCCACCAGAAGGGATGCCCAGATGCCCATGGCATTCTGTCGAGCACCTTGTGTGCATGGCCAGATTTGACATAGTTTTTAGTTTGCATTATGAACTTGATCCCCTGACCAAACAACCATGTCCACTAAGCTCCTAGCTACCTCTAACCTGGCCCTGTTAATTCCCAGCCTCACCCAGGCCCCCTAGCATGCTTTAGCATTTTGCCGAACACATGGCGTGCGTGCGCTGGGCGCGGCCAGAGCGCACGTTTTGCACGTGTGTACGCTCGAGACGCCGCGTCTTGCTGCCGCCCTCCCCGCGCCTGTTCTGATCCTTTACCACTCGCCGCCAACGCGCCCGACCCCTCTCTCGTCGCAGAGTCGCCCTGGCCCCCTCTTGGCACCCCACAACGCCACCACC
>NW_024117515.1:0-31951 GCF_003073215.2 Triticum urartu | reverse complement strand
GCATCACCATGATCTTGCGTGTGCGTAGGAATTTTTTTGAAATTACTACGTTCCCCAATAGTGCCGGTGTCCAGAGTGACTGGATGCGGTATTGTAGTGGTGTCATGGGAGGAGCGCCCATAGTCAAGCCCCGGGGATGTAGCCATATCGGTGAACCTTGTTAACAAATCTTGGTGTCGTGCTCGTGTGATTGCTTTGTCCTTGGATGATCGATGGTGACCTCTGATTTATTCTAACAGATACCACCATGACAAAATTTATCTTATGTAGCTTGGCTAATCCATAATTATTTCATACAATATACTTGCCACGACTTTGTAGAGGTTTATATATAGTTTTGGCCATGGATCATGGCAAATTTTGCTATTAGTTTTGTTTTACTTGTTTCCAAAAAATCATGGCAATTTTGCAATGTGTTTTCTGTTCACTTTTTAATTAGCTTTTTCACATGGATCACGGCAATTCTGGTCTTAAAGAACATTTTGTATCATATAGTACTCGGAATCTCGGATGATCGAGACAGGAAACAAATGTCAAAGATGGTCTTTCTCGTTGACTGTGTCTACTACCAAGGCACTTGCTATTCCTAAAGTGACCCATTACATCTAGAAGTATATATAGTTATCATCCTGCTATGTTTATCTGTCAACTATACTTTGAGGAGGAAAATATATTTGTAATCTCAAGTCAGGGTTACGTGTTCATAATCTCATCTGATAACTGAGTATATCTAAATCTCAAATCAGTCCTGGCTTTCTAGATGTGTAATCCACACGAGGAGGGGATGGAGAGTCAGATACGATGAGTTGGATGAAATATATGATAAACCAAAGAAATAAAATTATTTTGGTACGCACATTGTCACCCAACAACAAACATAACTTGATAATGAAATAACATTACAATGTTCCCCACAATATACCACCATAGTCCATACGCCGACTGCAAACACATGATTTTGTCGAGATTACACTGCCACTGAACTGATACGAGCTAGAAACTGACTAGAACCACAACACCAGATTAACCACTGAAATGCAAAACGATCGCGGATGATTGTTATTTTACCACCAATAATTCAGAACGAAACTACGGATAGTACCACAGAAATCGACACCAGATGAGCAGCTTGTCACTTGATAGAACTATAGACCCCACAAAAGCAAACAACTCCAGGCCATATATGCTAAGTTGAGCATATTCTACGACTTCAAACACAATGTGCAATCAGAACATGCAGCTCCAGCTTTATTGCTTCGGCCTATAGTTTAGGACATGCTGTTGCAGCTGTATTTGAAAATAAGATAGCGCGTAAGTTGCGTATACCACGATCTTACTTAGAAGGAGGACCCAAAGAGTTAAACACAAAATAATTGTAAAGATTATGTCATCATCCAGACAAGAAAGCAAACCATGAAGTCTATTAAATATCAATGGTGTGATATAAGATAAGTTTTGAGGCGAAATTTGGGTGACCATTTCGAGGTACATGAGGCTAAGATTCAGATATCACATACATACCCAAAACAGTTATCTGTGAACGAAGATTTTCAAGTGAGATTTCTAGTAGTCCTAGAAACCAAGTAGTACCTCTAGGTACAGACTTGCCATAGAAAAAAACTTTCCCTGCTTGTCTTTTTCCACAATTAGCACTAGTAATTTAATGCTTGACATGCAAATTAGTCGCATTCATTTCATTAACATGTCTTTTGTCTGTTGTTATGTAGTAAGCTAACATGTCTTTCCTCATATCTATTGTTTAGTTCAACATTTTGCATTTCATGCAAACTTTAGAATAAAAAGAAAAGTGTTTGGAGATTACTATTCTATTTTACTCTAAAGCTACATGCTACTTAGATTTTAAGACGAGTTACAGAAATCAATACCTGAAGCCTATGGTATGAACATGCTGCACAGATCATAGAAATCATTTCTCACAGAATCCAGTGCCTTCAGGCACCTGACAAGAAAAAACTCAGTAAGTTGTGAAGCTCGTTTCCAAGTGCTCATGGAGATGTTATTAATTGATAAAGGAACATGTTATTAATTAATAACTACTGAAAATGCTCATGGCCATTACAATTTGCCTCCTTAAGAACAAAACTCTGCATTGGTAGGGTTATCTTAACAATCCTAAAGGATACAATCAACTAAATTAAAACGGAGAAGTTATATTCCTAACCCGAGAATCTCAGTGGAGTTAGCCAAATATGTCTATATATAATGTCTGAATACATTTAGCAGATTACAAAAGCAGTGAACATGCAATTCCATCAATATATACTCTGATAACACTAATAGTAAGAAAATATGTTCCAGTAGATGACGTGAGCACACTAGGAAATCATTATTCAGTATGAAGATTTCAATAACGAAATGATTGAAAAACAATAGTGTGTGACATGAGAGCACAAATTACTAACCCAATGTTGCTCTTCTCCTGACAACACTCATGGAACTGAATGCAAGTATTCTTCACTCTCCGAGCACCAACACTGCGACATGCAATAGCATACAATGAGGAAAGACCCACAAAATCGGCTTAATGACAGAAAAATAGTATTGTAGTGCTCTCCCTTCATTCTAGCCTCCTAAGCAAATAGATGTACCACCGACTTATGAAATCAACTAAATACAACTATGAAAGCCCAGTGTAAGCAAAGTGATACATTGATCCACTAGGAGTTAACATTTTCAGTAATGAAAGTGTTGTGATCCAAAAAAATACGTATATACCACAAACATACCTAAACCAAGATTCATTAGGCAAGGGATCTATGTCATGCAAAGTTGTGATGCTGAAGGAGAGGGTGACGATTCTACCCAAATTAATTGTATGAGCCCCACTTCAGAAAGGAAAATGTGAAGTGCTTCTCTTTGAGCCCTCTAATGATTAAGCACTACAACAGATGAATGGATGTCAACCTCCAAAACATCAATTGGAAGAGCCACTTAACAAGGTGGATATTTTTTTGCGGGGTAACAAGGTGGATATAAGAGTACTACTCATGGAGCTATATGATTTATGGGAAGTGATTGATATTTGTCCGATCTAATTCATAGAATGGTACAACAGCCAAGGTTTTTTGGATCCAAACCGTAAAGTACTACAATGGCCAAACTGTCCGATGTACATCATAGAACAATACAATGGTCGAATGATTTTGTTAGATCTTAATCATAAAACGGTACTACGCCTGTACAGTTTGTCAGATGTAAATTATAAAACAGTAAAACAGCCAAAGGGTCTTCGTATAGAAATAATATAAGAATATAATGGAAAAATTAATTGGAATATGTCACGTGCTAAATGTTGAGCTACCTAAGATGTACGGAATGGATTATTTTTTGTCAGATCTAGATGATAAATCACTACAACTTGCCAAACTGATATCAACCCTCCCCTTATTTATCTCAATCTATCCATACTTGTTGAGCCGCCTGATCAATTCAGGAAATTGACCACCCTTGCCATAAAACACTATAATGATGAAAATGGACTATAATTCTCCCCCAACATGATAGTATGCCTTATGATGTATCTAGCTGGGATCTAAATACCTAGTTTTCATTCCAAGACACAGAAAACTACAATAGTCCTGATACATACTACTGCACAAACACATACAAAGAGGACATGAAAGAAGAAGGAAAGAGGCCTCACTATAAACTATTTCCCCAGAGCTGATCCACAAATGTGTCCACCTTGCCATAGTCCACACATGGTTGGTCCCTACATAGACATAATCCGAATGCCCAAGTAAGAAGTCAAATCAAACCACCCTACACAAATGATCAGATCACCTGACATGGCAACGTACAATTGCTTGGCGAGCTCGCCAATGATACGCTCACCCTCCTCGCAGAAAAGCATGACAACCTTCGCAACGAAGTCTGGGTTGCCCTCGTCTTGGAGCATCTCAAGTTGCCGGAACTGATCATCCAGCAAACCCTAACCCATCAAAGAAACACAAAAGCAGAAACATCATAATCCAACAATTAATATTGTGTTACACATCCACCATGGGAGAAACTAGAACCCATGGTTTTAAATAGCCTGCTATAGCGTTTACAAAAGGTCTTGCGCTACGGGACTTTGATCCAAACACATGAAAGAACTTTTTAAATAGCTCTGCTATAGCACGCTATAGCGTTTAGAAGAGGTCACCGCTAAGAGGCTTAGCGCGCTATTTAAACTATGCCAGAACCCCACACAAATGGCATCAAAATTGTATATAGCTCACCGCAGCGAACATGTTGGCCACAAGGGTGCTGAGTTGGTTTGACTTCGCCGCCGCCATGGCTACCCACGGCAAGGAGTTAAGCTAGCAGGGAGGAGAAAAGCTAAGCGAGGAGAGGAAAAATGAGGGTGATGTGGTAATGGATGGAGATTGGGGTTGAGTTGGTGCGGTATATATAGGAGAATTTGATTACCAAGTCATTGGCTGTAGCTAGAAACAGAGGGCTGCCATTCCATATTTTTATTGCCCTCATTTATTTCGTCTTTTGTCCTTTCATTAGCTGTACTAGCTGGAAATGGACGACTACCCTTCCTTCTCTTTATTACTCTCGTGTGTTTCCTTTTTTTACCTTCACCTTTGATTATTTTTAGCTAACATTTTATATCAATTAAATGCCTTACTTAGTTTGACTGGTTAGATCTAGGCATTGTTTCATTGGATACCTTTCATTTGCCTCTCACTTTCCAGGATGTTGAATATTAAATTGTTTCGATTATTGTGAGATCGCTAAGTTTTATGTAATATTCTTGATGGGATGTAGGAATAGTTTCATTAGACACCTTTTATTTTCTTGTCTCATTTGGAGTAAGTCATTAATTTGACTAGCTGGATCCATTGCTATTTTCGCTGGATACCATTTATGCTCCAGCTTTTACTTAACTGTTTACAACTCATCCTCATTAACATAATCATATAGTTATATATAGTAGTTAATGTGGATTACGATGATATAGGGATAATGGTGGGCAACGCTATGAATTAAATAATTGCGGGTTGTGTATTCCCTTGTAGCTCCCTTAAGAAATCAAAGTTTAGTGTAGATGACAAGTGTAGATAAAGTTTAGTGTAGCTCCTATTTTTTTCTAAACTATTGTAACTAGCCATCTATGGCATAACATCTGAGGGACGACCAATGTTCGGTCACAAAGGTAGCTAGATCACGACAACTTGATGATATCGGTTACTATCGTGAAGACGACAATAGACGTAAAATGTACGTGGTAAGTTGAAGCAACCGTACAATACCTACCATGTCCGGAAGAACTTTTCTTTATTCATACCATTTAAAGTAAATACAAATATATCACATGTGCCATTATATTGAATCACTATGTACAAAAAGATTTCTTCATGATGTAAGTACTTTTTAGTGGCATGGTCCATTATCATTATGGACATATTATGGTCGATATCATGGTCACCAAACAAGAGTTTATCTTGATGCACGCAACACATTGCTGGATGTCTCTGTGTAATTATATATCAATTACATTACTAGCTAGAAATCAAAAATGACAGCAGTACTCGACATAGCTCTCCCTCCGTTCCTAAATATAAGTCAATATAAATTACATATGGATGTATATACACATATTTTAGAGTGTAGATTCACTTATTTTGCTCCGTATGCAGTTCATGGTGGAATCTTTAAAAAGATTTATATTTAGGAACGGAAGGGGTACTCAGCTAGCTGGTTTTATATTGGTACAACGACCGAACAGCAGAGCTTTGGCTTTGATATCTAGATCATCTATCTGCCCAGGTGGATGTCAATAATACAAACATAAAGGAAATTGTATGTTTTATCCCTTTTGCCTCCTTAAAAAAAATATCCAAACCAAATATTCAGTCTAGAAACCCAAACCACATATTAAATTTTTAATATATGCTGAACCTTTTTTATATACGGTACGGTGAAACAAATTAACTGATGAACATTTTTTATACAAACTAACCTTTTCTTTAGCTTGTAAAGTATGATGAACTATTTTATTAGTATAAATTTAATATTTTTTTTCTAATACACACAAATTTTTTTTGAAAACAAACGACCTAATATGCACAAACAATTTTATCAAATTCTTGAACTAATTCCAAAATTTGCGTTTTTGAATTCACAAATATTTTTCAAATGTAAAAAAATCAAAAATAGTGCTATGAAATTCTTGAATTTTATTAAATGTAAAGTGAAATCACTCAAAATAAAAAACGAAGTGAAAAAATCGAAAGAAGAAAAAGTAACAAACTTACCGTGCGCTGGCACATGCGCGCTGTTACAAGTTGGGCCAGATCCTACTTCTCGCATGGGTCGGAGAATAGCCTAGTAATGTGTACCTCCCATCGCAGCGTGCTGGTTAAATTGAGCCGGCCAATTTCTAGCTTTTCCACCTCACTGGTTAGTTTTCCCTTATTGTCTTGTTTTTCCCTTCCGATTTTTCTTTCTTTCTTCTTTTTCATTTTTTCGTTTTCTATGTGTGCTTTCCTTTTTGTACATATTTTTTTTGAAGAATACTTTTTGAATTTCGCAAGCATTTTCTGAGTGCGAGAAAATTTACAAGTCATGAACACTTGTTTAATTCCTTCGTGTTTTTTGATATAATTTTTTTAAGTTAGTGAACATTTCCCAATTTTGTGAAATGTTTTTAAATCTGAGAACTTTTTCTCAAATCGACATAAAAATTCGAAATTTCGGAACAAAATTTGAAATTAGTGGATATTTTTTTAACACATGGATATCATTTGAATTGACAAATATTTGTAAATTGATGAATAATTTTTCAAATTTGGGAACTTTATTTGGTCTCCACAAGAATTTCGAAAAACAATACAATATTTGAAATTCAACAAACAAGTTTTGAGATTATAATTTTTTTAATTCATTTTTTAGAAATTCATGTACATTTTTGTTATTCGTAAAAATTATCAATCCCGAAAATATTTCAAATTCATGAACACTTTTCAAAATTTGGAATAAATTTTCAAATTCATGAATCATTTTTGTAACAAAGAACATTTTTTAAAATCTATAAAAAAATTAGTTGAGATTTTGGAATAGTTTTTGAAGTGAAAAGGCAAGAAGAAACAAAGAAAAATGAATAAAACATGAGCGCCTAGCCCGAATGTGGATTGCCCAAAATGGCGTGTGGGGAACCTTGGGTGCGCGTTAGCTCACTTTCCAGTGCGCATGTCGCGAAATAGGACTCGTGAAGGCGTATGGCCTAGTTAGCATGGGCGCACACATGTTGCCCTCTTTTGAGATAGTTGCCCCCACTCAGCGGACATGGATAAACTGAGCTCGAGCTCATATGAGCTTGGTGAATAGTAAAATCCAAAAAAATGAAAATAAATCCAAACAAATCTGAATTTTTTTTGTGGCAACATTTGACAAATGTTTTAGATTCTGGCAAAATTTCATCGTAAAATGACATTTGTGTAAGTCATGGCAAAAAAAACAAAATTGATGCTGCAAAAGCTATTCTTGGAGTGTTGATTTTATTACTTTGGTCACAACCTCCACATATGTTATTTCGTGATGAAAATTTGCAAGCACGGAAAACATTTGTTAAATTTTTTCAAAAAAAATTCAGAATCTTTTGAATTTTCTTTGTTTTGTTTTTGGATTTTACTCGAGCTCATATGAGCTCGAGCTGAGAAGGCTACTCACAGCACTGGGCCCATTTTTTCTTTTCTTTTCGAATGACCTTATATTGTAAATCTATAAGGGCAGCCAACCACTTAGAAACATCCCAACAAGAGGAAACGAGAGCTCCTATTCGGCGCTTATAGCACCCGCTAAACAAACTGGCGCTCAAGGGCAAGCTAGATGGGCCATAACGCACGAGGCCACATGACCTTTGATTTTTTTTACCGTAGACCATTCTTAATTGAACTTTGACTTTTTTGCGATAGAATTGACCTTTGACTTTGACAGTTGAGCTTTAAATATTGACCGTTGCAAAAGTTCCTCAATTTGAAAAAGTTAGCCAAAGTGTAAAAAGTTCACTAATTTAAAAAATTCAGAAATTTGGAAGTTTTCCCTAATTTCAAAATAGTTCAAAATTTTGAGAATCTTTTTAAATTTGGTAAAAGTCCATGAATTTGATATAAGTTCAGGAATTTGAAAAAATCACCAAATTAAAAATAATCATAAAATTTGATTAGTTTCCGAATCTCATAAAATTTCACGCACTCGACAAAAAATGTAAAAGAAAAGAAAAAAAAGGGAGAAAGAAAAACAAAAACAAAAAACTGAACAAAACAAACCTAAATAAACCACATAAAACCACCCCAGAAAAAATGAGAGGAACAGGTTCAGAAAAAACAATATGGGTTGGCCCACTACGGAAGGGGTAATGGAACCTCTCTATAGGTATTTGGTATTATTTGCGCCTTAACCGGTGCTAGAGGCACGGAATAGTATCCAAGCGAGGAAATAGCGTAGCCTAAATGCGTGTTTCATGGGAAGTAATTAGAGAAAGGGAATTGAAATTGAAATGGTATGAGGCTTCAAAGTTATTCTTTGGTGAGGGGGTTGGGAATTCATGAGAGAATAGGCATGACACTTAAGACTCTAACTCCAACAATTTATTAGGAGAGGGGGTGGGAATTGAAAGGAAATTGTTTTAGTGAGTCAATAACTCTTCATCATAACTTACATTAACTTCTCAGTTCTAGTCTCTCGTCAATTCCCATAGACTAAGCAAGGGAATAGAATTTCTCTTCAAATTCTCACAAAATTCCAATCATGCGCCAAATAGAGGATTGGAAACAAAATGACTCTTCTCATGTCTAATGTTAATACAACTCTTTACTCTAAAATACCATTCCCCTTCCCAAATATTGCAAAACGTGCAATAAGACTAACGAGGCCTCCAGGAAGGTTGCTACAAGGGGGCTTTCGAGTTGGCCGGCCCATTGCACGACCATAGAAGGAAGGGCCGGGAGTGAGATGTGTATTATAGCTAACCACAAAAGTGCTATTCTGTGCGCGAGCACAGATGCCCTCGATATCTTTGCTCCTCTTTCCCCTCAAGATTCCCAAAGCACAGAGTATAGGCCCAAGTATATCACATGTATTTATATTATTATGCAGGGCTGGTTGCCCACAGCTGACTGCAAGGCCACATCACGATGTCGGCCTCCACCATAGCGGCTCGGAATTTGACATACGATGTGGGTCGTTACACACTGGATTCTGGACTAACGCCAACAGCTAGCCCATTTATTGCATCCCACTGTCTACCAATCTTATTCTACACTATCTGTATCCATCTATTCTCCTCACCTTCCACACACACTAAAATCCACCTGCGCCCAAATTCGTTGTCATCTCTAATCCAGAGCGCTGCCCCGAGCTGTCTTAATCGATGTCTACTTCCGCATCCTCCGGTGGCCATGAGTAGATGTTTCCCTTGACAGAGCAACCGCTGTTAGCTGAAGTCAATCCAAATGTAGTTCAGATAAGAAATCGTAAACCATATGGGTCAGTACCTCTGCTGATACTATGTGGTGCTTCGAACTTGCATCCGGCTGTGTGATGGCTGATCCAGCTCCAGATAAGCATTGAAGGAGTCATCAAACTTGGCTTCAAGTTGCCCAACAGTCTTCAGCACTTCTATCTGTATACTCAGCAAAGGATCAATAGAGGACAAATAAAGGTCAGCAGCCACTCTGCTGCTGTTTTTGTAATCTAGCCTCTACTTTTCCAACTCTTGTGTTTCGAAATTCGAATCCAATGGACACACTGTACACGTGTAACCTGCTACATGGTTACCCTTGTTGGAATTGCAACCTCCAACGCTAGCTTGAAAAACGTTCTTATATAATGGAACGGAGGCAGTAGCATTTAATTTTATGAGATGGCGCTTTGCATATCAATCAGCTCTAAGTATGCACCAAACTATAGCAATTTCTTCCCTCAACGACGTGTCCAGTACTCCAGTACTACATATTAAGAAATTCCTTAATATCCTGACCATCAAATATTCAGAAAGCATAGGAATCCAATGAAAATTCAGAAAGATGACCATCACCACAAACCCATTTTCCGATGGTAGGGAACACCAATATATCAATTTAAATCGGCATTACTGCTGGAAAGCATAGTCATAACTGGATAAAAACTAGAGAACATGGATTGACAAACAATAATGAGTTCTACGAAGATCGACAGAGGACAGTCATCACAGCGTGTGCTAAGTTAAGTTCGCAATAACAACATCTTTACAATCTAGGACACACTTGTTCGACGACACCATTCATTACCATCTACTAAGGGAGACACACAATCACTCAACACTGATCACATTACCGCAATCCCAGCTACAGTAGCCGACCTGACCACATTGCCGCAATCCCACCTGCAATCCCAAAAAATCAGCATCATCCTTACAATCATTATGCAGCAAGTTTCACCCTCATCAACGGTCTCCCTTGCAATTTTCACAAGCAACATAAATAAAAGTCTACTTCTTATGCAACAATGTGCAGCCCAACAAATTCTGCAAACATGGAAAGTTTTTAGAAAAGAAACAAACAACATCCTTACAATTCTAGTCCATTTCTCCTCGCAGTTCTCCTCGGATTCTCTGTCAAACTTAGCCTCACATACGTTTGCACAAACATGTGCATGGGACACCTCGACGGCACATAATTCTTCAACATGTGGTTGGCGCTCTCACTCCTTTGTGTGTTGGTCCTCTTCACACAGTACACACCCTTAAAATAAGGATTAGCCCATTTCTGCCTAATCTCACAAAGTTGTGTCATGTAAGGATGTGCCCTCAGCTTGTATTTGTCCAACAACATTTCCCATCCTCTCTCAAATTCATCTACCGACAGCATGTGGTGGTTTACCACCTTATGAAATTCTGCTCTGAACTCACTTTTTTTGGTGTACAAAGCTCCCAATGACTCCTTTGCTTTCTTCAACGCGTGCCATTTGCACCACCGGTGAGTTGTGTCTAGCATGATGCTCTTGATAGCCAGCTCCATGGCACGATTTTGGTCTGACAAAAGAGGTAGACATCAGTTCACAACTATCGACATGCACCCGCACCACTTCAAGAGCTATGTACCTAGTCATCCATGCATAGTACAGTACATGGGAGCATGGTCACTGGTGGAGAACCACCCATCATCCTGAGAAACTCTGAGAATAGTCACTTGAAACTCTCTGCTATCTCGTCCCGGACTCCAACACTGGGAGAAAATCTTTTAACAACAACATTAACTCCAAAGGTAGCCCGACTCCCGTGTCGCCTACCTCTGGGCGCCCCGGGAGACACTCCCGCCGCCACCGCCCCAGGTCCCAGATCCTTGCCTCCCTCGCCGTCGGCCTCTGCCGCGGTGGCGGCGGGCACGCGCCAAAGGTAGCATGGATGGTTCTAGCGTTGGTGTTCTGTTGATGAAGACTTGGGCATCAGATCCAATCGGACCTCGATTCCGGCCGGCGGCGTGCAACGTCAGCCATAGTTGCTGACCACATATTGGCATGTGGAGGAGCACGGAGCTGGCTCGCCCTTGTGTAGGGGGACGCCTCGTCCAGATCCTATCGGGACTCGCAGCCGCCGCCAGTCGGGATGCCATGATCTCGTTTTCCTGCAAAGGTGGCTCTGTCGAGGAGGCCGGAGATGAGGTCCCGCCCCTATTTCTACAGTAATATGCAAGGGATGGCAGTGCTTCCAATCGTTGCGGCGGTCTTGGGCACGCATCGCCAGCCGGCAGCAGTTCAAGGTACCACTAGCCCCAGGTGGCCTTGGCTAGATGCGCGGCTCCCGGATCTCCGGCCTGCGGTGGTGGGCTGGTGGCCTCATTGCTGTGTGGTGACCATTGAAAGAAAGATCTTCGTGAGGATTGCTCCAGATCCGATGGTTCACTTCGACGATGAGATGTAAACTGTAGGTTATGGCTTTATGCAAAGGAATGGTTGTGTAGTGGCGGCAGTACATCGCATGTAGCTGCTGGGATCGTGGAAAAGCGGTGCTGACAAACATGGATAACATCGATGGTGGTGCTACTCAAGCACACAGTCTCGAGCTCTGGGGTGAAAGCCTAGGTCTGACCCGAGGTGGTTATACCTGCCAATGAAGATGTTTTTACGTCGTTACCTTGTTGAAGGCATTGCTCGGATAAGCTCGGACTAGTTCTTAAGGGTGAAAATCTAGACTGGCCTTGGTGGTTGGATCCGGTGACGGTGACGCTTGAGTGTCGCTTCCTTTCTGAAGGCATTGCCGTCGAAGAATATCGTGGTCCATGTGATGTCATTAGATGATTGGTGCGGATATGGTCATTTCTGTAGTTTGTGATAGTGGACCTGATCGCTTTTAGTTTTTTTTACTCGCCTATACATAGCTTTGGTCGTTCATGCTATTTGCTAGTGTTTTTTATGTGTGTGTTGGTGTTGGCTGCGTGCATCCTAATTATGCAGAGGCCGGGTATGTGCTCGTTGTGTTTGTATCTTCTTGATGCTCCATTTTGAGCCAATAAAATACACCTTTTATCGAAAAAAATCTCGTCCCAAACTAGCACACCTACCAGTATCACACTCTGAAAATGATTGTTGACTCCAACAAACAGAGCACCCATAGACTATCTCTTGCATGCACTTGGTCCTCTCCACATTTAGCCGACTCTTTCCGTACTGTATGCCAAAACCTTTTCCCCATGAGTATAGATTGTAGAAGTTGTAAGCCTCTCCCAAGGAGTCGAAAGTACTCCCAAGAACAAGTGTGGTCACATTTTCAGCCGGATTCTCTCCAAAACACCTGACAGCCTTCTCAAACGCACTGAGTCGATTTGGGCATGGTGCTCTGCTAGGTGCACCAGAAAAATCCTCAGCCTGCAAACACCAAGCACTTTTTAGCATGGACTACTTGAATGCAGTGAACTAACTCCTCTAAACCAAAAGGTTGTAATTGCTTGATTTCCATAGTTATGTCAGTTTTCAATTACTAGATCATTGCATCTCTGTAGAGATAAGGACACTTCTCCACTTACCTCTTATTCCATCTGGGCGCCTCGGGATTCATCTTCCCCGTCGATAGCTCAGACGTCGGAGGGAGATCTCCTTTTGCCCACGACAGCCTCCTTCGCTGACAAGAACCGTTCTTGTTTGCTGTCCGCTGCCTGATACTAATGCGGCATCGCCAACACAGCGCCATTCGCAACAAGAGAGCTAGGCACCAAACTCTCTCCTATCTCCTCAAGCAGAGCAGATCTAAATCATGGGGAAAAGCAATAGCACTCAATCAACTACCCAATGCCCTACAAATGTGTTGGGGAACGCAGTAATTTCAAAAAAAATCCTACGCACACGCAAGATCATGGTGATGCATAGCAACGAGAGGGGAGAGTATCGTCCACGTACCCTCGTAGACCGTAAACGGAAGCGTTATGAGAACGCGGATGATGTAGTCGTACGTCTTCACGATCCGACCGATCCAAGTACCGAGCGCACGGCACCTCCGAGTTTAGCACACGTTCAGCTCGATGACGTCCCACGAACTCCGATCCAGCAGAGCTTCGAGGGAGAGTTCCGTCAGCATGACGGCGTGATGACGGTGATGATGTTGCTACCGACGCAGGGCTTCGCCTAAGCACTGCTACGATATGATCGAGGTGGATTATGGTGGAGGGGGCACCGCACACGGCTTGGAACAATCAACTTGTGTGTCTTTGGGTGCCCCCCGCCCCCGTATATAAAGGAGCAAGGGGGGAGGCCGGCCGGCCTTGGTGCGCCCCAAGGAGGGGAGGAATCCTCCTCGTAGTAGGAGTAAGATTCATCCTTTCCCAATCCTACTAGGAAAGGGGAAGGATGAAGGAAAGAAAGGGAGAGGGAGAGTGAAAGAGGGGCCGCACCCCCCCTCCCCTAGTCCAATTCGGACTCCTCATGGGAGGGGGCGTGCCACCTCCTGGGCTGCTGTCCTCTCTCTCCCCTCAGGCCCACTAAGGCCCAATACTTCTCCGGGGGGTTTCGGTAACCCCTCCGACACTCCGGTTTTCTCCGAAACCATCCGGAACACTTCCGGTGTCTGAATATAGCCGTCCAATATATCAATCTTTAGATCTCGACCATTTCGAGACTCCTCGTCATGTCCGTAATCACATCCGGGACTCCGAACTACCTTCGGTACATCAAAACACATAAACTCATAATACCGATCGTCACCGAACTTTAAGCGTGCGGACCCTACGGGTTTGAGAACTATGTAGAAATGACCGAGACTCGTCTCCGGTCAATAACCAATAGCGGAACCTGGATGCTCATATTGGTTCCTACATATTCTACGAAGATCTTTATCGGTCAAACCGCATAACAACATATGTTGTTCCCTTTGTCATCGGTATGTTACTTGCCCGAGATTCGATCATCGGTATCCTCATACCTAGTTCAATCTCGTTACTGGCAAGTCTCTTTACTCGTTTCGTAATACATCATCCCGCAACTAACTCATTAGTCACAATGCTTGCAAGGCTTATAGTGATGTGCATTACCGAGAGGGCCCAGAGATACCTCTCCGACAATCGGAGTGACAAATCCTAATCTCGATCTATGCCAACTCAACAGGTACCATCAGAGACACCTGTAGAGAACCTTTATAATCACCCAGTTACATGGTGACGTTTGGTAGCACACAAAGTGTTCCTCCGGTACTCGGGAGTTGCATAATCTCATAGTCATAGGAACATGTATAAGTCATGAAGAAAGCGCAACAAACTAAACGATCATCATGCTAAGCTAACGGATGGGTCAAGTCAATCACATCATTCTCTAATGATGTGATCCCGTTAATCAAATGACAACTCATGTCTATGGTTAGGAAACATAACCATCATTGATTTAACGAGCTAGTCAAGTAGAGGCAAACTAGTGACACTTTGTTTGTCTGTGTATTCACACATGTACTAAGTTTCCAGTTAATACAATTCTAGCATGAATAATAAACATTTATCATGATATAAGGAAATATAAATAACAACTTTATTGTTGCCTCTAGGGCATATTTCCTTCAAAATGGAGACAATACCGCCGAGGAAGCAACGATCCACGTACCTGCCATGGTGGATCGCCGTCGCCGCTCCAGACCTCTATCTCGCAATCCTCGCCTCCAAAACACCACTCACGTTGCAAGAGAAGACGCTGGACCCTGCATTCTATTCGGGGCCGCAACGCCCATACCGAAAAGCGAACTTGCTGATCCATGGATCAACTCGCCGACGGCAAACTGCCGTCCATCCTCGCCTTAACTCTGGTCAATGTACTCAGTTAGGTTGGCTCACCCCCCGTTCTGCCACGTACATATTTCGGCATAGTGCTCGATTTCTGGCAGACCAAAGATGCCCGTATAAACTAATGGCGCAAATCCAAACGTGCTAACTGACATTGTGGATAACGAGCGCATTTGTGCTCGTGATCAGTTACTCCAAAAAAGCAAACACTTTTAAAAATTGAACACTGTTTAAAAAAGGCTAACATTTCAAAAAATTCATGAACATTAAAGAAATTCCGAATAATCTTTGAATATTTGATCAGAATTATATGTAGGAATTCTGGTCCTATTGTTGTTTGACTTCAAGCTTATCAACTTTCTTTTGGCAAAACAATATACCTCATGTTATGCCAGTAAACCATCATTTTCCTTGGGGTTGAAACTAGAATATACAGTTAACTGAGAAATAATCAACTGTTCCAATGTGGACTTGAGAATTTCAGTTAACTAATTTTGAATCTAAAAAAATGACCCTCATGACATTATCCAATATGCTAATTATTACAACACAAATGCTCAACATATTTAGTGATTACCTTAGTATTGTAATTGGTGATTGAATGTGTAATTTCCACAGTGTGGTGGCAAATAATGACTATAAGAGTATATATTTTCAGTTCATATATTTTGACTTTTGCGGGAAGATGTTGTTTCGTTGACAGTTGTAATGGTCATTTTTCTGCTGTGATGACTTATGAACCAACTAATCCACATGGAACACTAAGCCTAACCTAGCCTATGGAGATTACACAAGCTACTTCAAGTTACCCAAAGTTGTGTGCGCGGTAAGAAAACAATAGGCTACCACACTCTTTTATCCCCTCTCTCATACGTTGTAAGTGCATCTAGTGGCTCCTAGGGTTTTTTGGATGATTAACGAGAAAAAGTTATGAGACTAAATGTATTTGTGAGTATACATAGGTGAAAGTGCCCGAGGATTTGGTTTAACATGAGTTATGACCCCTAAAAATTGTGTTGACAACGAAGACTTTCAGAATGCATGTTCGTGGAACAATCCGCTCGCAATGAGGGATATGAAGCATAGTGAGGACTTTTGTTTTCTAGTTTAATTTCTCTCTTTTTGAGTCATAGGGCAAACCATACTATTAAAGGGGGGGGGTCTATGTGACCATTGAGATTCAGGTCTTCCATGATGCTCAACCCAAAACCTACTTCTTCGAGTGAAGACTTGGAAATCTCTTCCAACTATGATTTTCTCTCTGAGTCCGATACGATATTCTTCAGGACTTCGAGGAAAAATCAAGTGCAGTCGAGTCAAATTGACTTATTCCACAAGTAAGACGTAGCCCGTATTTGAAATCCAACCATTACTCTCCAAGTGCCGGTTGTCCATTAGGCGGCCAAGGCCCTTATTGGTTATTCCACACCTCGGGATGCTCCGCCACCCCACTCAAACCTGAGATAGTTGGTTCCTCTAGAGAGAATTGACAAGAGCTTCTTAGAGCAACCCATTCTTCGCGAGAATTGTGAGAACCTAGTGAGGAAATACCCTAGAGTCTAAAACAACCAAGTAATTGAGCATCACTAGACAGTTAGGTGTTAATCCTGAGCCTTAGAGAGTAATTGTGGATGGCTAAAGAACAAATATGTGAAGGTCTCGAAGATCTAACACGAGTGATTGGGTGAAGCCTGAGTGAATTTAGCTTAAGGAGAATAGGGTGTGGACATTGTCCTCTGAGTTAAATATAGACCCCTCCAACAAGACGGAGAGTTGCGTGAGCAACTCGAACCGGTCAAACAAATCTTTATCTTCGTCAAGCTATGAGTTTTACTTTCCCAAACTAATTTACCTTTGTAACTTGCACGTGTTTGTCAATCATTCCCCGTCTTGTTAATTTCTCTATGAATGTTTCGAAGACCATTATGAGAATAGTTATTCCATTGCCTATGCTATGTTTTCCCTTGGATGCACTGCTACTTAGATTTACCTATGTTTAGCTAGTTGTTTCTCTGTCCAGTTTAGTTTACTCTCTATTATGTCCAGTAATTGTTCTACATACATTGTTTTACTTCAGTAAACCCATCTTTATTAAATATTTGCCTAATCTCCCATTCAACCCCACCACTTCTGGTGAGTGGAGATAGGAACAATGCTACTGGTGTGTATGTTATTCACATGTCCTGCTTCCTGTCGTGCATTTGGTATTGCAAACCCTATCCTTGTCCACATGGTGAACGCTCCCTCATCACCAATAAACCTTGCATCCTCCTCCTACATTCTCGCTCGCCACTAGTTCGAACCTCACGCCTCCATGATCTCCTTCACCCAACCAAGACACGATACCAACACCATCAAAGCACGCACATCGGGACAACACTAACTGAAACATGGGTATCATGTCGAGAGGAATTACATTTGTTTACCAGATTTGTATTTCACCAAAACAGACAACTAAAAGTGGGATGAATAGAACCTAGGTCAAAAGAGGACGCTACCAACCGATTCACACAGTTGGCTACACGTGTTGTAGTTTGCGGCCCAAAGGTCCCACTGCCGAGGCAGTGCCATATATAGTTTGGAGTGTGGTGAGGCAATCACATGTTGGAGACGTGGGTAGGGCTGGACCAAAAGCTCGTAGCTCGTGAGCTTAATGAGCGCTCGATAGTTCGGCTCGTTAAGCTCATAGCTCGCTTCTTAATGAACAGAGTCAATCATTGATTTTAGCTCGTTAAACTTAACGAGCTTAACGAGCGAGCTAACGAGTTTCACGAGTAGCTCATTAAGCTCATTAGTAACAACACAACACATATTTTTATCTTATGTGACAAACTTTTTGTAGCACCTCAGCCTATCTATTTAATCTAATCGACATATGAGGCAACAAACTACTTTATTTCTTTTTGTAGTCACCATATTTCATCTTGAAAACCATACATATACATTCATCACGTATATCATAACATATTATAATCTGTTAACGAACGCTCGCGAGTGCTCACAAGCTTAACGAGCTTCAAATGAGCTGAGCCGAGCAGAGTTTTCTGCTCGTTAATCTTAACGAGCTTAACGAGCCGAGCCTTAATAAGCACGAGCTTAACGAGCCGAGCTACTCGTTAGTCCACTCCTAGACGTGGGCATGTGAAGAATGTTCGGTTAGGACGGGATTTGGTGGAAGCCCTCAGTCGTGGGATGAAATAAGATATTGATGACGTGGGATTGGTTTGACGACTTGTTTGTACTGGATGTTGGATACAACATATTATAATTTCATATCACGTTGGGACAATAGCCCACTGAGCTAGGCGAGAATGTCCATTTGCACTTGGCATGTCGCACTTGTTACAGCCCTAATAGTCACTATAAATTATCGACTAAAATAAATTATGAGGAAACTATATTTTTTGCTCTTATATAATAAAGTATGATTATGTGTGACCAGGGAACCTCCCTAGTACTCACATCGACTCGAAACACGTAACAATTTGCACATGTGTGAATGTTTGATAATATCACATTATATTTTCACTGAGATTTTTTTACGTGATAATACATGTCTCATTTATATCATAAATACACACAATGACCTGATAAAACTGGAAAAAAAAGCAGAACACTAGTCTTTGCATAAAGAAACATCAGCCAAGAAGGAAAAATACAATTAAGACTGAAAAATACTCTGAGCTTGACACAAACGCCTGGCACATGCCTCTGGCATCACCACAGTAGCCATCAAAGTACAAAATGACAGATCACCTCCTCGCCGGAGCTTGACGCGACTCCATCGTCGATATGCAGCTTTGCGGATCTTCAAAATGACTCACCAAAGGCGAAGCGATTTACCATTGAATGAATGCATTTGCCACTTGGTATATATACTTTGGTTGTAAAAACGTAATACGTATGTATAGTTCTTTTTTCTAACTTAAACATTAGTTTGGGGATATACTTGTTTGGAAAGAAAGGCAACATGTTCTGTTCCTTCAAAATCGACTCATCGCTGCCGTCTATATGCACACGAACGGCCGCCGATTGATTCTGTTAAATCATATTGATTGCTTGCAGGATGATTCTGGCAACAATTTTAGAGATCATCACTCAAAAGCCAATGTCCTTTGGGCTGCTTTCAAGCATAGGCTAAGCACCTCAGTGCCAACTTTCAATCTGTTCAACTTAGATACTTTGATCAAAAGGCATGAGAATCTGTCCTTTCTTGACGAACCTTTCTCAAAAGAGGAAATTGACAATGTGACGTGCGAATGTTCGATAATATCACATTATATTTTCCATTTGAGATTTGTCATCACGCACACATGCATTTGCCACTTGGAATATATACTTTGGTTGTTATTAAAAAAGTACTACCCCCTCCCTTCCTAAATACGTATAAGTCTTTTTAAAGATTTCAACAAAGACCATGTACGAATGTATATAGACATAGTTTAAAGTATAGATTCACTCATTTTGCTCCGTAGGTAATCCGTATTGGAATATCTAAAAAGACTCGTACTTATTTAGGAACGGACGAAGTACATACCTATAGTTTTACACCAAGTGGTCAGCTTGGTAAGCTATCAACAAAAATATTGCAACATACCTATAGTTTTTTTTTGCGGACTTAAACATTAGTTTGGGGATATACTTGTTTGGAAAGAAAGGGACCACGTTGTATTCCTGCAGAGTCGACCCATCGCTGCCGTCCATACGCACACCAACGGCCGCCGATTGGTTCTGTTAATCTCTCATGATCCGGTCCACGCACGCACACGCCACCTACCTCTGAATAGACCCATCCCCTCTCCGTCTGCCCTCTTGGCTCCTTCGGCTCCGGCGACAGCGACCGCGACCGGCGACCGGCGGCGGGCGTCCCTCCCTTGCAGGTAATAGATGAGATCCATCTCCCTCCCGCCTCAATCCTTGGTTCGTTCTCGCCTGCTGCCTTTAGATCCGTTCGCGTCCTCGGGCTGGTAGGTTGGTTGGTAGTCGGATCGAGATTGGTTCCACGCCGCCTCGCGATTTTCGCTAGCGAATCTCCTTCATCCGGGAGCCCAGAAAAAGTTGGGCACCTTGTGTTCGGGTCAACAGTGGAGTAGGAGTAGGAGCAGCCCTCGCCAGCGCTGTTCGCGCTGTCCGGATCGATGGATTCCTCGCCGGCCCGCGCGCTCCCTCGCTAGCGACACTCGATGTTCCTGTGTGTTTGGAGTAGGAGCTCGATACCCTAGCAGAACCAGGGCTCGTGTCCCCGTGGGTTTGGAGTAGGAGTAGGAGTAGGAGTAGGAGCAGGAGCAGCAACTGTTTGGGCCGGCAAAGTTTGTGTTACGTGTAGTACTATGGCTAAAAGCAGGTTGACTATCTCAGATATTGATCTACTTGATGTGTCCAGTATCCATTGTTGGGGATTGTATGTTTCTCGGGTCACTGCACGCGGTACCTATGGCTTTTCTGCAATGTATATATTGGATGAACTCAACTCGACCCCCCTATAGCGCCAAGCCACCAATGGTTTCGTACCATCGATGATGTCTGAATTTGCTTCCTGTCATGTCTTATTCTCGCTGGGATTTATTCTTTTTGCGCAGTCCCTGCAGGGGCTTTGTAAATGAATTTCTGATATCTTTTTATGCTGGACTTGACTTACAGGCGTGCTTTCATGTTTTCTGCTTGTAGGTGTACAGGACAGAGTAAATAGGCAGGGTCGTGCACAAGGAGAGGAAAGTGTGCGTCCATTTGATTGAATGGCTTCAAAGATTCAAGCCTTCTTGAACCATCCTGCTGGCCCCAAAACCAGTTAGTCACAGTCCTACCCGCATACATACTCTGATTATATTTATTATTGTGCAAGCTAGTAACACTGACTAGGAGAAAAGTATAAAACAGTTTGCCTACGAGCAAATGTCTTTTAGACTTTTATTGCCAGTTTTAGGTTCTCAAGTGGTTGATGTAAGAAGGTCAACGTTGGCTTTGTTTCCCCTGTTGGTGGATTATTCATGTTCTCTTTGTGTGTCTTTTTAGATTCGGGCTCTGTTGTTGTGTTAGGATTGCCAGGTTGTTGGCATGTTTTAAATGTGAAAATGCTGTCTGCTTACTCTGTTTTTTGGTTTCAGTATATGAGACCAGGTGGCCATTGTTTGTGAAACAAATAATAACACGGAGAAAACATGCCGCCATGGAGAATCAAAATAGCAGTAGTCAAACTAAAGTTATTGTAAAATAGAACCTGAAATCAACAGAACCTAGAACCAATAACTTTGCAGTGTGTTAGTTGGGTCAGCCAAGAACATTTTCTAATATGTTCCTTATTATCCACAGTGGCCAGCAGACAACCTGCTGGCCAGGTATCTTTTAGCAAGTTTATAGTTGGGTTTACAAAATCCCTTGTATAATTTTGCTCCTCCACAAAGTGCAATAGTGAGAGGGAACTTACTGCCGTACCAAGGAATCTCTCATATAGGTTCGAACAAACCTAGTTACAGGGGACTGAACAGTATATAAATCAGCAGTCTCTAGTCCACCATTGAGCTGAAATGTTTATCCCCTTCGCAACCCATACCTTAAACTTTTCCTGGTAAACTTAGCATATAAAAAAACATATTGGCTTTCTCATGGAACAGATTATTGCATTTTGCATATTACATTCTATAATAAAGTTATCTAGTGGTAAATGCTGCAATTTTCTCAAGCTCCAAAGAGATTACATCTTCTCCCTTTTAAGTTGTCTTGTGATCCATTTGATTGTGGTAGTTGCAGGTTTCACTTTCTCCCCCCATTCGAGAAGTAGCCACCTTTGCACTGCTGTGACACTAACACTTTACAATGTGTTAGTCGGGTCAACCAATAACATATTGCATTATGTTCCTGATTATGTACAGTGGCCTGGACACAACCTGCTGGCCACACATCTTGACATTTGGCCTTACAAAATCCTTTACCCTTTGTTAGGTTGAGGTGGATTTGAAGGGGATTGGGAGAAATTGAGGGGGATTAAATCCCCTATGAGACAAATCCACTCCTATCAATAGTGAGGAAATCTCTTATATAGGTCCAAACAAACCTAGTTACAGGGCACCAAAGAGTTGTAATGTTAATTCCCCTTTGCCACCCATGTTTGCATTTTTCCCTGGTAAGCTTGGCAAAGGAAAATATTGACTTAAGCAAGATTAGAGTCCTTAAGACATGAAATATTTTAATGAAGTGATTTACTGGTAAATGCTGCAATTTTCCAAAGACCCAAAGAAACTATGTCTTTCTCCCTTGAAAAGTTGCATATCTTCAGCCTTCGCCAACTCTGCGCTTATTCTTGACGTTCCAGAGCTGCATTTTTGGCTATAACCGTCACTTGAAAATGAGGCTGAGACAATAATCTGACCTTCTGTGCAGTTCACCATAAATTCTAATGGCCTACCGTGACTGTTTTTAGCACTAAATGGTGATACATATCTATTAGACAAAAAGTACAATTCATATCACTTCAGAGGCTGAGACGATCATCTGACTTTGGTTGCAGTTCACTTTTGGGCTCCAACATTTAAATGGGGGATCAGCATTGCGAACATTGCTGACTTTGCTAAGCCTCCAGAAAAGATATCCTATCCTCAGCAAATTGGTATGTTCAACGAGCATTTCACGGCAGCATGCTGCATGCCAATAGTTTACTGTTTTACTTATTATTGTGTCCTGCTCAAATGCTTATTCTGTAATATGGGGTGCAGCGGTTGCCTGCACTGGAGTCGTCTGGTCACGCTACAGCATGGTTATCACACCGGTAAGCCATCGATACTATACTATCATTTTTCATTATTATGTGCACTGAATCTTGTAAGGTGACCTGAAATTTGGCTGACGTGGATTATCTATATATCTTAACTGAAATATACATTTTAAGCATTGCATCTCTTGCTGCTATGGTATCGTTTTGCATTGATCGTCTCATATTGTACTGTTTTAACGGCTCCCTGGACTGGGCTGTTGATGTTCAGTTGTTTGTTGAATGTTTGATTCATATTCCCAAGCCATCTCGTTCCACCTGCTGTCATGTGTTGTTTCCAGTTTTAACTGTTGCTCGTCTCATTGCTTTGCGATGCTATGACCTTTTTTTTTCAGAAAAACTGGAACCTTTTCAGCGTCAACGTTGCGATGGCAGGCACAGGCCTGTACCAGCTTTCCCGTAAAATAAGGTCCGTTACTAAGCTGCTAATCTGCCGTGTTATCATATTTGTTGCTTGATGATGTCTTGGAAGAGTAAGAAGATGGCATGGTTTGCGTTGGTTGATCTCCTTTTGTTTGCATTGCAGGAAAGATTATTTCTCCGATGATGGAAAGGAGGTGGCTGCTGCATCACTGGAAGGATAGCGAGGACCGACTGGATTAATAATCGACTGCACAGCCTGCCTGCTAACTCGGAACTCTGGGCCGTGGGCCGGCACAATTTCCATGCCGTCCATTCTTTCCCATGTCGAAACTTCTTTGTCAATCACGCCCTTGAACAAAGCAGAGCAGTATGAAAATTCCGTGCAGATTAATAATCTTTGTGCATTTTGTGCAAAAAGGTGTACAGATTGAATGCATACTTGCGGCCTTGCGTCGAAGAAAGTTATGCTGTCCTTTTTGTTTTTCGAGATAACCTACATGCTCCGCATTCTTGGTTGATACGTACTTACATACCTGGCTGTTGCTTATTTGAGCAGCTTGGAGTTGGTTACTGGCTTTGTGGTAGGTCTGCCACTGATGTGTTACTTGTATCCATCTTTCGAGCATTGGTTCACCCATTCATATGATGGCACAGCTTTCTTTCCATACGATCGGAGTTGAGGCGTCTGTAACTCAACAAGTGCCCTATCGCTGCTGTGAGCAGGAGCGACAACTATGTGGTTGACATTCCGAACAATCTGCCCTTGGTCACTGAACTGAACCTTTGCCTTATGTGGCATGTTCTCAGTCATTTGCCACGTGTCGCGTTCTGGGCGCTTTCTTTGAATTTTATTTTTTTTCCGCACGCGTTTTTCGCTATTTAAACGGTTTTTTCCGGGTTGTTTTTACGTTTTGGTTTTTCACCGGTCTTCCTTAGCTTTTTGACAACAATAAAAAATAAATAAATAAAAATTTTGCGTGCAAAAATGCGTTTTTTTTTGCTTTCGCGAGAGTCACAGTTTGCCTTCCGCGAGAGGCACGGTTGTGCTTTCGCGAGAGTCACGGTCGTGCCTCTCAAAAACGAGAAAAACACGTTTTCTGTTTTTTTCCTTTCGCGGGAGTCACGGTTTTGCTTCCGCGAGACACACGGGTGTGCTTTCGCGGGAGTCACGGTTTTGCTTCCGCGAGACACACGGGTGTGCTTTCGCGGGGGGGGCGGGGGGGGGTGCTTTAGCGAGAGTCACGGCCGTGCCTTTCGGAAACGGAAAAAAATGTGTTTTCTATTTTTTGTTCTTTCGCGGGAGTCACGGTTTTGCTTCCGCGAGACACACGGGTGTGCTTTCGCGGGAGTCACGGTTTTGCTTCCGCGAGACACACGGGTGTGCTTTCGCGGGAGTCACGGTTTTGCTTCCGCGAGACACACGGGTGTGCTTTCGCGGGAGTCACGGTTTTGCTTCCGCGAGACACACGGGTGTGCTTTCGCGGGAGTCACGGTCGTGCCTCCTCAGAAACTAAAAAAAAATGTGTTTTTTCTTTTTTTTTTCAGCGAGAGTCACGGTTTTGCTTTCGTGAGAGGCACGGATGTGCCTCTTTCTGAAAGGTAAAAAATCCGTGCTCCCGGTTCAGTTTTTTCGTCTATTTTTTTTTTGAAAAAAAGATCGTCAAAATCTATCAACATGGGATCTAGTTTTAAAAATCTCGACGCGAGAAATCTAACGGTGAAAGTGGTTTAAAATTTAAACACACGGTTTAAGAGATAAAACGTTTTGAATAAACGAATCTATGAAAAAAGAGAAAACTCTCATATTACGATAAGTGGCGCGCTGCATGTGCGCCACTTGTCGCAACCTAAAGAGTTAGAGTGATCTTTGCAACGTACTCCCTCCGTTCTAAATTACTCGTCGTAGAAATGGATGTATCTAGAACTAACACACATCTAGATACATCATACCTGTGACAAGTAATTCGGAACGGAGAGAGTACTCCTCAATTAGTGATTTGGTACAAAGCTTGCTGGGAAACATTTTAGCAGCCTTGCAACAATTGGTCCATACGGATAGCCGCGCTTTGTGACGACACTCACGTCTACAGAGGGCCCACTTGGCGCAGTACAAGGAAGAAGCCCTAGGGGAGGGAAGCGCCAAGCATATCCAGAGGAGCCCGCACCAACCATTCAACTCGTTGGGATGGTCTGCGGCAACATCCACGCGCCATAAGACCACCAGCGACGGCACCAATCTGGTCGACATCATCTCGGCCTCGGACAACAAAAGCGTTGCATGTGCGCCTGGTCACCGCCCGACAAAACCGCATGTTTGACATCGTATCCGCACCGAAATCGCTAGGTCCATACGCAAAGATGGACAACACGTTAAGCAAATTCGCGGCAGAACCGCTACATCCACATGCAGTCCTTCCTCGTCAAGTATATACCAACCAAACTAATACGCGGATTGGACATTCTTTGCTACCGAAACAAGTGGGAAAACATGGTAAAAGATGTCTAGTTAGAAATAGGGTTCTTGGTATACATGATACATGCTGACATGCTGTACACACACTGACACACACACACACACGCACGCACACACGTGTGTGTGTTTATATACAGAAGTGCACCCGACAGTTTGCGATGATGACATGTGCCTTCCATGCATGCATGCATGATTGTCCCTGTCGGCGTGACTCGACAAATGAAAGCAAGGATGTGGGTCCGGCACTGTTGCTGCCACGTATGCATTGGAAGGACATGGTGGCTGGCCACTGGCCAGCGATCATGCACATGCATGAGCACCCCACAAGCAATTATATAATAATAATACAAAGCAAGCTCTTGACATCCTATGCAAGAGGGTGTGCTCAAGGAGGATGATTTGTTTCCTTCAAAGAAAATATATCTGGATCTATTATAAAGATTACAACACATTTACTAAAGATGCAGGAAAAGTAACAAACATTTTCATTTCGAACACTGCGAATGCTGCCTCTCTTCTCCCTTGCAAGCTCGAGCATCAGCCCTTCAGTTTGCAACAGAGGTTCAAAGCAAAGAAAATCACAATTTTTGCCGGCAACCTCGTGCATGCTTGCCCAATCAGCAACTTCCAAGAATCCAATCATCGGTCCTAGTAATGCTACTATTTTGTTTTTCCATTTGATGGCGGGGTTTTGTCCACTTGTTTTTGTTCTTCGCCGATAGCATGGGCAAGGTTCACCCCACTTGCTTTTATTTCATTTTGTTTTGGTGGGTTTGTTTGTACCCACATATTCTCCATTGCTGGCTTGGCTAGTACTCCCTTTGTCTCAAAATAAGTGCCGTGGTCTTAGTTTAAGGAAGTGTTATTTTACTTATGTGAAAAATGCATATGGTACAATACACCAACTACATGAACCGTGAAAAACGGCTCTAAGAGAACTTGTACTTACAACGACGACGGTCATTTAAGCTCGCACGCACATGCACTGCTCTCCATTTTTTAATGAACCAAAGGACCAACACTTGTTCTAATCGCTCCCGTCCAGTAGTTTGCACTTGCACGCCCTTAATTAATTACTAATGTTCGGTACCTACGGACGAAAGTCCCGTCAACTTAAACAAAACGACCATTATTATATTATACTTTTAGTACGTGCCTACTCCAATTAAAAAATGGTGTGCGTCTCCTATGCTGACAGGTCAAAACATGCAAAAAAAGAGTCAGACGCAAATATTTTTTTTTTTGCGACTTGCACATTCGAAAGCATCACACACACAGACACAGGTACCACATTTCTGAACTAGACACATCATCCGAGTTAATACGTAGGTACACACAAATCGTCTAATGAAGAGCGAGCAATGTTCTTTGCATACTTAGTAAAACGCAGCTCGTTTTTTATTAGCTGATCTGATTGTCATGTCTTCGATCCCTTTCCAAGCCTTTGTTCTGATCTGCCATCAAAACGGACTAGTCAGACATACTACCCTTTTAAGTTTCATTTTGTATGGTTGTTCATTGAGAAAATTCGACCATCAAACGCAAAACTCTAAATGGCTTACCTGTTGGAATAGTCTTAGGGGCAGGGCCTCCCATCGTACGCAAAAACTCAGCGATCCTGAGAAAGGACGGTAATGGCCGACGGCCAGGCACCATTGTTAGCTACCTCATTCAGACATGGCAGCTTGCAAAACAAATCCCACAAAATCCTCAGATCTGAAGGGACTAAAAGCATCTACAGCCATACTTGGTAAATCCGGCCCCTCAAACGCCCGCAGACGCGGCCGGGCGCGTCCGCGGGCACTAATCAGGCATCCCTCAAATTTTTAGGGTTGTAGCAGAACATCTCATGCTAGATTCTTAAATCCGTACAAAGACGTGCAAACTAAAACAAACCTTCGTACTACGTCGATTATCTAGCTACTCGTCGTTGGAAATGTCGACGATCTCCGTGCCCGGCTCCGGTAGCATGGGCGGCATCTGCAGTTCCGGCTCCTCCGACCTCCTCCGTCTCTATCTCCGTGTTGAGTTTGGCGAAGAGCGCGTCGGACTCCGCCTACTCCCGCCGGAGGAACGCCCGGTTGGCCTCCACATAGGCCTCATCATGGATGGACTCCAGGATGGCACGCTCCTCCATCTCCTCTGACTGGGCTACGACGAACTCCGCCTCCGCCTCCTCCATGTTGAAACCCGGCAACTGATGCTCCGCCTCCTCCACCTCCATTAAAGCCATCTCCTCCTCCTCCTCTTCCCCCGGATGCTCCTCCTCCTCCTCCGGCTCCGGCGAGTCCGAAGGCAACCCGGGAGCGATGTGGGCGGCTCGGGCGGCTTGCCTCACCCGGATCTCCTGTTGGATCTTGTAGCGGCGCTTCGGCGTCAGCATGGTGTAGTAGGTGATCTTACTTCAGACCATGGCGGAGTGCCAGAGCGTGGGCGGTGCATCGGACCGTGGACATAGCACCGGAGTCGGAGACGGATGAGGTGGATGGGCTCGGACTGATGGCACGGAGGGGAGGGGGTGGATGGGTTAGGGTTGCGTGACGCCGGTTGGCTTGAATAGCCAGATTTGCTCTTGGACGGCGAGCCGGAGCGGCGCCACACGCGTTAACACTTGGGCGACAGACGCGGCATCCATCGGACTGCCGGGTTTCCGGGTGTTTTCACGTGAGACCCTGCCGTCATACCGACATGTCGCACGTGTCCGGGCACCCCATATCCACCCAATATTTGAGTTGGATATAGGGTCCCGGTCAGCCCAAGTGTTTAAGTCCCGTTTAAAAAGCCCATCTGGATAAAGAAACATGACCGAACAATGACCAGGCGGCCCGTCCGAACATATGAGACGAGTTTAAAAGGTCCGAGCAGATGCTCTAACCTGTTGACGGCATCTAGAAGAAACTTTAGCCAGCATCCTTCATTTCCATGGCCGCAGGTGGCCCAAACGAGCGCCGCGCCACGCCCTGCTCAGTTAGTTATAGAAAGGGGATAGAGCCACGCCCTGCTTTTCCGTAACGTGTCCCTGTACTCGTTATCTGATCCGTGGCTCGGTAGGAATTGCAACGCTGACCACAACGGCCGCAATACGATTCGGCCCCACTGACGCAGCGCTGTTACATACTCCTACTGTACTCCTTTCTGTCCTTTTTACTTTGCATATTAGGTTTGTCCAAAGTCAATCTTATTTAACTTTGACCAAGTTTATATAAAAAATTATAAACATTCACATAACAACACCAATATCTTTAGATTCATCTTGAAATATATTTTCATATTATATTTATTAGATATTATAGATGCTAAGAATTTTTAATATAAATTTGATCAAACTTAGCAAAGTTAGACTTTCGGCAAAACCAATGTGCAGAGTAAAAAAGGACCGGAGGGAGTATATCACCGAGTAATGCTACACGGACAAACGAGTTACAAGCTTTTACAAAGAGGGTTAATTTGATCGGTCCATCCCCTTGAAAATCAGGAAGGGACAAGTTTGTAATTGGTTAGTAGATGAAAAAAATCCTAGTCAGCGTGTAATTGCGTGTAACTCTTTGTATGTTTAGCATTATTGGTATTATCACCATACGCCCTTTTTTTTTCTCTATCGCTTGTGAGCTGCGTCAAACCGATTTATTCGCATCCCGAGCCACCAACGGACGCCCAACATTTCGAGAGCATCTGAGCTCGGGCACCGAATCGCCCTATCCGTGGTTGTGCCATAATTTTGTTTTCATTTGCTTGTTAAGTTGTTTGTGCCATTATTAAAACTTTAGTGGAAATGCATATGGTACGCTCCAACAACCATGAACAATGAAACATACGAAAATGACAATTTACTTGAAAAATGCAGGCCGCGGATCGGGTCGGTACAATGCATCAGTACTCCCTAGGAGGCTAGGATAGAATACAATGCATTGAATGGTTGAGATGCAGGCCGCGGATGGGATCCCATCGGTTTATAGCTCATCAATGTACGTCCGCCGCCGCGGCAACGGTGGGTGAGCTCGTCGACGAAGTCGTCGAAGCTCCTCTGCGACGACCGCGGCGGCCTTGAGCATGGCCCTCACCTTCGTCCATTACCGTCCATGGGGGTGCTTCCTCCGCTACTCGTTTTGTTTCAATAACTTTTGGTAGTCGTCAATGCCGGTCAGCAACAAGGCGGCTGCTGATTGTCATTGTTGGTTTACTATCCCACGCATGTATCACGTCCACTGAAATTGCCGTGGATCAAATTGTCATTATTGTTTTGTCTGATGTGGTGATTCCTTAATACTAGTAACTCATAGTAGTTCCATGGGATAAGATAGAAATACAGATGTAATTTATCCTCCATTTTTAGATTAGCTATGCTTTCTATTGGAAAAATGAAGCAAAAGAATGGATTTTTCTTCTTGTTTATAAACCACTTGCTTCAATTTGTAACCATCTTGCTGGAAAACTAAATTGAAACAAGTAAGTGCCACAAATGCTCAAAAGGCGCGGCATTTTGTGTTTGCACTCTCATCTTCAATTATTCTCTCAAGAGTCATTTTCATTTTACTTTCCATAAATTTTAAGAATTAAGAGGTTTTTTTTGTAGTGGCTGAACTCCTTTCTTATTTTGTTGCACCTGGATGCTGGCTACAGCTGTTCATTTTGATCTGTTATCATTTGATAGTGGAATCCGATCCTGTTGGAGGATTGTATGGAAAAACTAAATATTTCCTACACAATATAAGCTGAAGCATATGAAACGTGAAAGTAACCATATGTTTTTTTTATTAAGTTCAAGGTTCCGTGGAGCACTATAGTCAGGGTTGAGAAAAGGCGAAAGAGTATCTCCAACGGCAGACCAAAAGCTGGTTTTAGGGGTGGAGAGAGAATATTTTTGGTCTTCAGAATCTTTTTCCAGCAGACCAAAAATTGAAAGAAAACAAAGGTCAATTTCGGCTTATATTCATGGCAATTTACAATTCAAAGTAAAATTGTCTATTTAGTGGATGCGGCTGTTCTGATCCCTGAGTTCATGTGAGCTTGAGTGAACAGTAAAAAATATCTGTTTTTTTGGTGTGAAACATTGGTAAATGTTTTGATAGCTTGCAAAATTCGTCACCATATGACATTCATGGAAAATGTGGAAAAATTTGATGCTCCAAATTGTTATTTAGAAACGCATTTTGAAGCACCGGTTTTTTATTTTGTTACGTTTTTCACGAATGTCATTTCATGATGAGATTTTGCAAGCTATCAAAATATTTGTCAATGTTTAACACAATTGTTTTTAGATGTTTTTTTATTTTACTGATCACCCGAGCTTACATGAGCTAGTGATTAGAACAAGGAACATTTACATTCCCACCCCCCTTCTAATTTCGGCCTAACCTCATCTTTACTCCTAAAACAACAGTGCTCAACTTTGCCCCTCTTCCGTTAAGTGCGCTTACAGAAATACCCTCCATACAATTTCTATCTAGTCAAAGCCCTTTGACCATTAAGTGCGCGTATAGAAAAATCCTTTGACCGGTCGAAAATGTACGAAAGGGCATTTCTATAAGCGCACTTAACGGAAGAGGGACAAAGTTGAGCACTTTTTTTAGGGTCAAGATGAGGTCGGACCGAAATTAGGGGAAAAAAATGGAATTGACCCTTAGAACAACAGTTTGGTATTTTAGCTATTAATATTCACTACGATGTACAACTACAACATATTAAATAAAAACCACTTGGAATGAGTTGTTAGTGAAGGGGTACGTAGCATAAATTCAAAATTTTCCTACGTGTCACCAAGACTATCTATGGAGTCATCTAGCAACGAGGGAGGAGTGGATCTACATACCCTTGTAGATCGGGCGCGGAAGCGTTCAAGAGAACGGGGTTGATGGAGTCGTACTCGTCGTGATCCAAATCACCGATGATCCTAGCGCCGAACGGACGACACCTCCGCGTTCAACACACGTACGGAGCAGCGACGTCTCCTCCTTCTTGATCCAGCAAGGGGGAGGAGAGGTTGATGGAGATCCAGCAACACGATGGCGTGGTGGTGGAAGTAGCGGGATTCCAACAGGGCTTCGCCAAGCGCTGCGGGAGAAGGGAGATGTGTCATGGGAGGGAGAGGGAGGCGCCAGG
>NW_024117514.1:0-43995 GCF_003073215.2 Triticum urartu | reverse complement strand
GTTATAATATATATAATGTCAAATGTTATAGAAATGTTAGTTATATAGAAATGTTAGAAATTTTGGAAATGTTAGTTTTAGCTAGCTAGATGAATTAGATTAATTTCAAATTGTTAGACGATGATAGATGTTTTTTTAGTTTCTTATATTTTTAGTTATAAAATTTAGAATTTGCATATATGAAATCATCACAATCCATCATTTAAAAAATGTTACTTTACTTTTGCGGCATATAGTATTTTGTTGTCGACGATGCCCGGCCCGCATCCTCGCCGTCGACACGTCCGCGACGACGTCTTGCTTCAGAGGACCCATGTCCGGGACTGGGCTCCGCCGGGCTGGCACTGGGAGGTGCTACCTGCAGGGGCGCGACGCTTGGTGAGGAACCCGGCCCCGGGTCCCGTCGTCGACCCTCATCTCCTTTGGTGGCATTCGCGTGGGCCACTTTCGGTGCGGAGGGAGCCGGCCCCGCCGGAGGTGGTACGTCGCCGTATCAGGGAGGAGGACGAGCACGTCCATCGCTACATGGCTGCTATGGACTTCAGGTTCTCCAATACCTGGCAGGTTCTTTGGGGAGATCACCCGAGCTATGATCCAGTGATGGTTCCTTCTCTTTGGGTGTCCACCGCCCGCACCTCAGGAACCGCGAGTGGCCTAGATTACTCTGTAGTATTCGATCTTTATTAGCTTGCTAGCTAGCTAGCTAGTGATGTATTCAGTATTATATCTATTATTCGAGATGATGTATTCGAGATTATATCTATTATTCGAGACGATGTATTCGAGATTATATCTATTATTCGAGATTATACTAAATTGTTTTATATTTCTTTTGGCATAGTTAAATAAAAGCTATGGCGGACAATACCGACAGAGAGAGAGAACAGACCATGCTCGATATCATACGCGGGCCAGATGATGATCAGAATGAAGAAGATTTTGACGGCTCCGAATTTGTAAACAACACCGGAGAGGGTGATATGATATTCCATCGCGACGACCAAGAAGATGAAGTCATGAACTACGACGAAGAACATGTTGATCCTGAAACAACAAACACCGGCGAGGTATATATATTTATATAAGCAGGAATCTGGTGATCATCGCATGTTTTAAATGAGTTGAAGATATATTAACGAATCGATCTTTCTTCTTTCAGCAATCCGGATCAAGCAAATCTTGAGGCAAAAGGACGAAACGAGGCCCGAACAAAAAGTTGAAGGAGGGCGTAAAGTACAATATCGAGGCATTCAAACCTAATGGCGAACCATTAGCGCCTAAGAAGATTGCGGACAAGTTCGTTCGTCAGTGCGGAGTTCTTGTGAAGGACCAACTCCCGATCTCCCTTCAAGAATGGAGAAAGCCAGCAAATCCACGTCCAGATGTTACTTTTGTCGACGAGAATCAAAAAAATCTGCTTTGGGATACTCTCATAGAACATTTCACCCTACCAGATAATTTCACAGAAGCAGACATGCGGAAAGTCAAGGACGCTGCTTTTAGGAAGATGGCGGTTGCATTCAAGAACCACAAGAGAATGACGTGGGAGAAGTACGTCAAGGGAGGAAGGAAGACTCCAGTATTCGAGGGGATACTAGAGAATCAAAGTGCTCATTGGGACGATTTCGTGAAATTCAAGGATTCAGAATTAGCTAAGGAACGGTCGAGAATAAACAAGAAGAATGCCGAAAAAAAGGATAAGTTCCATAAGCTGGAGCCAGGTGGCTACGCGGTGGCAATGCCTAAGTGGGATAAGTCTGAGAAAGAGATGGAGGATGCAGGTGTCACTCCGGTTACTAAGAGCTGGCCCCCCAGGTGCAGGACTTGGTTCTATACGCATGGGGGGAGTTGGACCCGAAGACAGGCAATGTTTCGACGAAGGCATGTCTGAACGGAGCCGACGATGCGCTACTTGTTGCAATAGAAGAGGCTCGATCGGGGGTGTTCCAGCCCAACAGAGAGAACGACGAGCTTACGCGTGCCCTGGGAAATCCTGAACACCCGGGAAGAACACGAGGCAAGGGCGCTATTCCGTGGTATGAGGGGTTTTCGAACTGGAACGCCGACTACAGAACCCGTGCGAGAAAGAAGATTGCGGAGGAGAAGAAGAGGAAGATGGAGGAGGAGCAAAGGAAGCTCGACTATGAACGCCTTCAAGGCCTAGAAGCAAGTCAAGCGGAATTGGCAGCTAAACTCCAGCGGCAGCAGGAGCAGATCGACTCACTTAGCCAGCAAAGGGGGTCTCAGCAGCTGCAGCAGCTAGCGGATGATCCAGCATTGGATACCACCGCCCCATCCATGCCGAGAAGCAGCGTGGGTTCCGCCCCGGGCGACGCAGTAGTGCTGGATAGATACCCCGTGGATGACATCACGGAGAACACTAACTGCGAGCTACACTTCAAAATGAAGAACATATCCATGAAGGTGGCGGAGGCCTTTGCTTTTTCAAATTCCCCTGAGGCAACCTTCCATTGCAACCCGATTCCAGCGGGCTATGCTCGTGTCTTGGTTGATGAGGTGGTGGACCAATATTCGGGGCTAGAGCTTGACATTCCTGGAGGTGATGAGGAGCACACACTCGGAGATGCCAAACATCGTATCATCCTATGGAGAAAGGATTGCATCATTTTTCGAAGGCCACCGACACCGCGTCACCCGACTCCTCGTCGAAGTCCGCCACCGAGTCAGCAGACTCCCGCTCCTCCAAGTCCACCAACGCGTGAGGCCACTCCTCCTCCTCCAAGTCCGGCAAAGTGTCAAGCCACTCCTCCTCCAAGTTCGACACAAAGTCAGACGTCCACTCCTCCTCCAAGTCCGGCACAACCTCAGGCCACTCCTCCTCCAAGTCCGTCACAGCTTCAGGCCACTCCTCCTCGTCCAACTCAGCCCCGTCAGCCTTCTACGCCGCCTCAGCAATCGCAGAAGAGACACCCCGCAGCTATGGTGCATAGCGGTACCAGTCGAGGTCATAGTACAGGAAGTACAGGCGGAGGCAAGCGATATAAATATGGTCCAAACCTTACTACTCCTCTTCCTGTGAGGGCTTACGACAGGACCGAGGAGCAAACCAATGCCATAGTGCGGGCAGAAGTCGACGCCCATTTTGGACCGAAACTGCCACCGCCGCCAAGGGAGAAAGTGCCTGTGGAAGTAGTTGACCACTTCATTCGTATGGCTCAACCACCAGCTCCTAAGCCTGTTGACACAGACTATGAGCGCCACATCAGGAAGTTACATCGACAACGTCTACAGAAGGAGGCGAGCTCGAGCTCGAGCAAACAACAAGCAGCTGTCAAAAAATGCGGGAAAACCGTTGCCCAGCTGGGAGAACAGGCGGCGCAATCGATCCCCCCACTTGTTGTGCCGCCAACAACATGTGATAGTACGCGCGCCCAATATTATTGTGGCCAAACAGTTTACGTTCCCGAGGTGGGCGATGTGGTAATAACCCAGGAGCATATAATGCAGGCTGAAGAACTCAAGATCACTGTTGGACAACTCCTCAAGATCGAGGACATGCCTGTGATTATAGAGGAGGAAATAAAACGGAAATATGTCCGGGGCCAACCTTTGGTCAAGCCAGAAGATGTCAAGAAGCTCCCAACGAGAATGTATGAATTGCACCAATGGTACATGGACATTACCAAGAGATCCGATCGAGAGTCCCTCATGGTGTATGTCAAGAAGGATCATTACTACCATGAGAAAGCTGTGGCCTTTGAGTATTCTGAACTGTTTCAGTTATACAATCAAGACGCACTCGACAAATCTATCGTCAGTTGCTATTGTCTGTAAGTGATTTCTTTCTGTAATTTAAGTCTCAAGCTAGCTGTAGTGATCCTTTTGATCAATCATTACCTGTAATTATCTTCACTATATTCTTTTCTATGGTATTATGCAGGATGAAGATGTATGAAATGAGAAAAGGTGGACGCTATGGCATTGGGTTCATTGACCGAAACACCGTTAATGAATACACATGGAAAATAAACACGCATCATGAAAAGCAGGTAGAGGACAGCATGCTAGAGTTCTTGAAGCGCCTCAAATACAATGAAGATATACTACTTCCTTACAACTTCCAGTGACTCACACTTTCTTGTACTACAAATTCTCTGTTTTTGCCTACTAGCTAGCTACATGTTTTTGCTTACATATGCCCGCTTAATTAAGACATGCAAACGTGTGTGCATGCAGATTTCACTGGATCTTGTGCATCATTAAAGTTGACGCCGGAACAGTTGAAATACCGGACTCGCTACTCAAAGCAAATAGTGACTATAACTTCTTGTTTGGGATAGTCAGCAGGTAATTTCAATCATTATTAACTATATATCTCGGCCTATTTAGTTCGTCATTTCATGATATGAACTATTTAATAACCCCTTTATTCATTTTCTTTGTCGGCGGGCAGGGCTTGGGCAAGGTTCATCAGCGTCACGGAAGGCGAATGGAAACAACAGCTGAAATGGTTTCGACCCAAGGTAAGTAATTAAGTAGTACTAGCTAGCTAGCTAGCTGCCATCTCTTTAATTATCATGCTTGATTAATTATTATCTGATCAAATTAAATTCCATTCTCGTAATAAAGGCCCTAAAGCAGGCGCAGGGGACTGATCTGTGTGCATTCTGCGTTTGCGAGAACATTCGCATGATGGCGTCCGAAAGGAGCAGTTCTCAAAGACAGGAATGGTACGCTTGTCAGAACACTATTCACAATTTTTACCCCATTATCGATATCTAGTCACACAACTAATACACATGCATATTGATCTCCTTCTTAACAGTTCAAAGAGGTGCGGGACAAGCTCCTAGAAACGGAGCGCGTAGAAGCATTTCAAGAGGAAATAGCGGGATTTTTGCTCGACCAGGTCTTAAATCCGAAGGGAGAATACTATTACCCGCTACCGCCCCCATCGAACAGGTCATGAACCACTTCCAATTGTCATTGTCCTCCGAAGGCACCAATTAGGCTAATGCCACTGGCTCCGAAGGCAACATGCATATGTAGGAGAAATTGTATATAGCTATACATGTGTGTATGTGTAAATTAATATGGTGGTTTGTGAGACATTGATGATATATATATGATTGGTTCTACTAGAAATTCTATTTATATATATATATATGCATAACGTGTACAATGTGTAGTACCGTAAAATACCAGCAAACGAAAAAGAATTAAAATGGAAAATAAAATGGAAAACACAAAATTAAATGAAAAAGAAATCATAAAACAAAAAATCCCCCAAACATTTTAGTACCGGTTGGTGTTACCAACCGGTACTAAAGGGCTCCCGGCCCCCGGAGCTGGCTCGTGCCACGTGGTTGCCCTTTAGCACCGGTTCGTGCTGAACCGGTACTAAAGGGGGGCCTTTAGTGCCGAAATGTTAGTGCCGGTTCCGAAACCGGCACTAAAGGGCCTTACGAACCGGTGCTATTGCCCGGTTCTGCACTAGTCGACAAGTATCCGGCCTTCCTTAGCTTTTTGACATGGCCCTCCGTAACGGAGTGTCACGACCGGGTTTTCCGGGTTTTAAATTCCAGAAAAAGACCGTCGTGCTCATCAGCCCCAAGATTACTGTTAGCTGATGAGGCTCCAACTTGATACAGAAATTCCAAGCAAAATACAATATATGTAGTACAAGACCATTCTGGCCTGTGAGTACAACAATTGGGTTTCTAGTGGTCGGTGGCGGAAGCGGTTTGTGGATCGTCAGCGTAAAGGGGACTCCATTTCCCACAGGAACAGCTGACCAGGTTAACTCCTATCTTCGCGAGGCTGCTATCACCGTTGCTTAGGTCTCGAGGCTGTCATGGCCACGCTCCTCTCCAAGCAGAAATCTGGCCAAGACAATAGCCAGGGACAAGCCAGTGAGTACTTTGAATGTACTCGCAAACATTAAGAATACAGGTATAATATAATTGGTAAACATGCCCAAAAAAAATTCTATGATCATATCGTCAGTCATAAATAAAACATCTTTTATGCATGCAAGCAGGTTATTTTCATGCAACATGAATAAGCAATAATAGAGTGGGAATAAAATGCCGCAGTCGGGCGTCTGAGAGACACCACGTAAAGGGCTTTAAAAGAAATGCCACAGTCGGGCGTCTGAGCGACACCACAAAAAGGGTTTTAAAAGAAATGCCACAGTCGGGCGTCTGAGCGACACCACATAAAGGGCTTTAAAAGAAATGCCACAGTCGGGCGTCTGAGCGACACCACATAAAGGGCTTTAAAAGAAATGCCCCAGTCGGGCGTCTGAGCGACACCACATAAAGGGCTTTAAAAGAAATGCCACAGTCGGGCGTCTGAGCGACACCACATAAAGGGCTTACGAGATAAATAATCACAATGAATAACCAGGAGGTAGAACCGTCCAGGGATACTCGATAATATAAATAATGCAATGGGTTAGTCCATCACAAGATAATAATCATAATCTTCACAAGTCACAAGTCACGGTCCAAGTTCTGGTTTAACAATCTCTCCTCCGAAGACCGACACTAAGACCAACACTTGACCCATCCCAGACTGTAATCCTTAACCATGGACACGGCTATTCGAATAGGTTTAATCTCTGCAGAGGATGTACTCTTTACCCACGAGTAACGGATTCCTTTAGTCCATCGGGACTAATTCCGTCTACGGTCTTTTAGTTGAAAACCCGCCTAACTTGCACACACCAGCTTAACTCACCGGTGTCTGGAATCACCCACGACACCTGTCAAGCAAACTCTAAGTGGGGAGGCTACAACCTCGCGTAGCATGGGCTCAAATTTATATCGCGCGCTCTAAGGGGTGTCCTCCCCTCTCGGTCTCAACCGGAAACACCCATGCCCCCGGACCAGGTGGCATGCCTACCGGCTACAACCGATATCTTCCACCATGGCCTCTCTGTACGGTGTGTGCTTGAAAGGGGTTGACGAATTACTAAACCATACCCTACCTGCGGCAGGGACAAGTGGTAGTACATAGCAAGTATGGGGGTTACTGGAACAAGACTCGGTCTACGGTCGAATCAGGAGGTTTATAAGTTCCCTGCATGACATGTAAACAAATATATTTCAATCAACAAAATCACCACCCAATATACCTTACCATGCCTACCGGACATAACCGTGCCGACGGGGATCGGTGACAAGCTCACTCCTACCCAAGGCAGAGGCTTTCCCGGATTCCTTTCCGGCATGCATGCAAGGCACATGAGGGTGATTACCATCACAAGTATATTCTTTCCAACAGTAAGGAAATCACTAATATGCCTTCATGCAAATGATCATATCACATGAAATAACAAGTTCTCCTATATAAGGTGGTGTTATAAACGTGTCAACTAGCACACCAAAAATATTATTCCGGGGTTCAGAATGCTTGCCTTTAATGGTGTGCAGAGGTGGGGGTGCTCTCCAAAATTTTTGAAAGCTTCCTTCTCTCCGAAAAATCCTATTTCCAAAAATATGCAAATAACACATATTTCAAAAACAGTACAAAAAAGTTGTTTGGAAAATTTTCAAATAAATCTTAAAATAAACTAGACAATATTTGAGAGATGTAGGAAAAAGAATCAATTCATTTGGAGTTATATTTAAAAAGTTATAGGCAGTCAAAGTTGTGGTCAAAATCTGTTTTTAATAAAAACAGGAAAAAGAAAACGTTTCAAAAGAGATTACGCCTTCGGACAGAGAAGACGTATTTGCGCCTTTTACGCCTCCACTTATCCAGCGTGGCTGCCGCGTGAGTCACCGACAGTGGGCCCGCCTGGCCCACTGGTCAGGTTTGACTGGTCCACGCGCGCGTCGTCTCCCCCTGACCGAACAGGGGCGGAGCTCCGGCGAGGCTCGCCGGCGAATGGCGGCGTCCCTCGGTGATCTGAGTGCATGGGCGTGCTCAGGAGGTCGAGACGAACTCGGGGGTACCCGCTATGGTCACCGACGTGGACGGAGTTGCCGGCGACGAGCTTCGCGACGGAGATGGTTTCGGGGGCGAAGTGAGTTTGGGGCTGCGGTGGTTCCCGATCAAAATTGAGTAGGGGGACGGGTTCACGGGAGGGTGAGGAGGTTGCTGGCGAAGCGAACGGAGAGGGGGAGGTACTGGAGGTGCCGGATTGGCCGGGGCGGTGGCGGCGGCAGGAGTTGCCGGAGATGAGGAAGGAGGCCTCCCTGGGTCGAATGCGAGCTAGGGGAGTGCCATTGGGGTGGCGTGAGGTTGCCTGCGTGCTCGGGGGAGTTCGGGGACCTCTTTTTATAGCTCGTCGAGGTCGATTCCGCGGCGGCCGGATAAGAACGACGGCGGACCGCCTTCCTGTAGTGGCAGGGCGTCGTGGCGGCGACGAGCGCTAGGGGACACGCTTGCGGATGAGCACGCACTGCTCCAGGAGGCAGGTGGCGAGCGGGGGAGGCTCGGACGGCGCCGACATGAGCAGGGGCTGCCGGGCGGCCGCGGCGGCTAGCTCTTGGCCTGCCAGGGCGTGGCGAGGGGCGGCTTGGCGTGTTGCGGTGAGAAGGGGAGCGTGTGGCGTGGTGCTGCAGAGCGGGCCAAAACCATGGGGGCCAGCGTGTCGGCTCGGCGCACGTGCGTGCCAAACGCACGCTCTGCTCGCGCCCTAGGCGTGCACGGGATGTGCTCGACGTAATGCTAGAGCATGCTACAGAGCTTGGGTGAGGCTGGCATTTAGCAGATCTAGGTTAGGAGTAACGGGGAGTCTAGTGGACATGCTTGTTTGATCAGAGGTGCAAGTTCACAGTGCAATGCCACAATTTATGTCAAAACAGATCATGCCCGTAAGGTGTTTGATAAAATGCTAAGGGCACTTAGGCAGGTCTTGGAGTGGCCAAAAACTCCAGATTGTGGTCTCTTTAGATGTACAAGAGGGTGGTGAGGTTAGTTTGCCAAAAGCAGAAACTTGCTAGTGCAAGTTTTGCAAAACTACAATTCTGGACAGGAAATAAATGACATTATTTCATGAACCAAAAATATGCCAATGGGTGCATGCTCCTGGACTTAGGGGTTTGGTAGGGCTGTCTACAAGTGGGAGAAAGCACAAGATCATTGGAGCAAAATTAAATAGGGTTGTAGTAGAAATCACAAGGCTGGACCAGAATGAAAATGAGGTTGATTCACTCAAATTTTTCAAAGAACAGCACTAGGTTTTTGCATAATGTTGAATCATATGCTACTACCAATATCCCATAATTTTGGTGGAGGCTAGAAGGAATTATTTAAAAGGGTTGTAGTGCAAATTGCACTCTGGACCAGAGAAGGAAAATTGAGTGTAGAGCTCAAAATATTTCATGAATAAAAGATATTTTCGTATAAAAATGATTTAAAAACATCACATGACATCTCCAAATTTTGGTTGGAATTTTAAGTGAATTTATCAAATGGTTGTAGTTCAAATATGGCCATATAACCTTGAAAAACCATTTTTCAAGAAAATAAAGATCAACCAATTTAATTAGTTAATTAGTTATACTGATAAAAGAAAAGTTTTTCTTGAGAGGTTAATCAAGTCCAATAACAAAATTGAAAGGTTTTCACTCTGGGGAAAAACTCCATAATAACAAGGGAGAAAATGGTTCAAAAATCAAAAGGGAGCCCAGAAAATAAAAGTTTTAATTCCTGGCATTATTTTTTTAATAAAACAAGGCCAAAATTTTGGAGTGTCACATGGAGGAGACTTTCCACTTGCCTCCCGCTCCGGACATCGCTGGAGAAGGTTGAGGTGGGAAGTGCGGGCTTGGGCGCTGGAGCTCGGGTGCGCAGAAGATGGGTAGGCAAAGGAGGAAGAAGGCGTAGGTAAAAAGGTGGATCCTTGTCCCCTTATATGGGCGGATGCGGTTGTGCGTCCCCACCTGCCTAGTAAAACTCGCTTGCCTCCCAAGCGCCGTGATAAGTGGCGCGGATGGGTTACCCACGTCCGTATTGATGAGAATCCCGTAACAGGGAGGTACACAATCTCTGCTTTGACAAGACGTGCCAAGGAAACCGCCTCGCAAAACATGTTGAGGTGGAAAAGTGAAAATGATTCGAACGAAGGACTTGGCTGTAGTGTAATGATGCACTGCGGAATACCTCAGCGGATTTGATTTGTGTCAATATTATTCTCTCTATGGCAATATTTGGAAGCTTATTTTGCAGAGCCGGACACTACTCTTGGTGTTTACAATCTTCTATGAAGGACTTGGAGGAGGAACCCGCCTTGCAATGCCGAAGACAATTTGCGCGCCGGACTCGTCATCATTGAAGCCTGGTTCAGGGGCTACTGAGGGAGTCCTGGATTAGGGGGTGTTCGGGTAGCCAGACTATACCTTCAGCCGGACTCCTGGACTATGAAGATACAAGATTGAAGACTTCGTCCCATGTCCGGATGGGACTTTCCTTAGCGTAGAAGGCAAGCTTGGCGATGCGGATATTCAAGATCTCCTACCATTGTAACCGACTCATTGTAACCCTAACCCTATTCGGTGTCTATATAAACAGGAGGGTTGTAGTCCGTAGGACAAAATCAACTCCATACACAACAATCATACCATAGGCTAGCTTCTAGGGTTTAGCCTCCTTGATCTCGTGGTAGATCAACTCTTGTACTACCCATATCATCACTATTAATCAAGCAGGAGTAGGGTATTACCTCCATCGAGAGGGCCCGAACCTGGATAAAAACATCGTGTCCCTTGTCTCCTGTTACCATCCGACCTTGACGCACAGTTCGGGACCCCCTACCCGAGATCCGCCGGTTTTGACACCGACAATGAGCTTGACAGACATGCGGTTGGAGCGCTCCCATTTCTCCTTATTAGCCTCATAAACCTTGCTTTTCTCAAGAAGGTTTTCATCATCAGAGGGCGGAGGAATAGGAGCTTTTTCTCTAAGTGCGCAGTCAAGGTCCATGATCACAAGGGCATTCAGAATATGCTCCTTCCAGGAAGGAAATTTGGTTTCATTGAGATGCTCAATTCCACTGATGTGCACAGAAATAGCTAATGGGTTGAAGGCTGAATTAAAGGGAAAATAACATGGATATTAGAATTAAAAAATTGTGAAAATAACATCCATACCAAATTGTAACTTATTGCATGTTATTTGCATTAGTCTGATTAATACATGCCAAAAATAAATTAAATCCTAATTCGCAACACCGTTGGGCAGTAACGAAAAAAGGAACAAATGAACTATCTTTATTGGGAAATTAATTTTAATAATCATGATCATAATCAACTTTGGTCAGAATATAATCATGCATCACAAAAATTAATTATTGCAATTACCCCAAGATATATAGTAGCCTTAGATAAAAGGTCCAAAAATAATCATGATCACATACCACGTTGGTCAGTATGTAACCATGTAGTACTAAAATTAATTATCATGATTGTCGTGAGAATATATAGCATTGTTAAACCAAAATTTCTCGTTGGTTCCATTCTAATTCAACACTTAATGCTCGTGAATAACGACTGAAATGCACGTAAAAATAATAATAATCAACCATGCAATTTAGTTAGCAGAATTAAATAAGAATGCACGTAACTTGTGCACGGGAGACGGCAGTGCAGGAATCATGCGCTGCTGCCTAACTAAAGCACTAGCAACTAATTGATGACCGGCAGCAAACAGAACTAATGCACATGTAACCTATGAAAAATACAGCAGGTGCAAAGGCTAAGGCTCTAATTTGTATGATGCAACACCCAGTTGATGCTTGCGAACCATGCCTCATGGGCAAGATAACTAAGACTCTGTTCTTCGGAACAATGGAGCGAGCAATAGATTTGTTGGAAATCATACATACTGATGTATATGGTCCGATGAATATTGAGGCTCGCGACAGGTATCATTATTTTTTGATCTTCACAGATGATTTCAGCAGATATGAGTATATCTACTTGATGAAACATAAGTCTGAAACATTTGAAAAGTTCAAAGAATTTCAGAGTGAAGTGGAAAATCATCGTAACAAGAAAATAAAGTTTCTACGATCTGATCGTGGAGAAGAGTATTTGAGTTATGAGTTTGGTCTTCAGTTAAAACAATGTGAAATAGTTTCACTACTCACGCCACCTGGAACACCATAGTGTAATGGTGTGTCCGAACGTCATAACCGTACTTTATTAGATATTGTGCGACCTATGATGTTTCTTACCTATTTACCACTATCGTTTTGGGGTTATGCATTAAAGACAGCTGCATTCACGTTTAAAAGGGCACCATCTAAGTCCGTTGAGACGACACATTCTGAACTGTGGTTTGGCAAGAAACCGAAGTTGTCGTTTCTTAAAGTTTTGGGTTGTGATGCTTATGTGAAAAAGTTTCATCCTGATAAGCTCAAACCCAAATCGGAGAAATATGTCTTCATAGGATACCCAAAGGAGACTGTTGGGTACACCTTCTATCACAGATCCGAAGGCAAGACATTCGTTGCTCAGAATGGATCCTTTCTAGAGAAGGAGTTTCTCTCGAAAGAAGTGAGTGGGAGGAAAGTAGAAAACTTGATAAGGTAATTGTACCTTCTCCCTTATTGGAAAGTAGTTCATCACAGAAATCTGTTCTTGTGACTACTACACCAATTAGTAGGAAGCTAATGATGATGATCATGTAACTTCAGATCAAGTTACTACTGAATCTCGTAGGTAAACCAGAGTGAGATCCGCACCAGAGTGGTACGGTAATCCTGTTCTGGTAGTCATGTTACTAGACCATGACGAACTTGCGAACTATGAGGAAGCGATGGTGAGCCCAGATTCCGCAAAATGGTTTGAGGCCATGAAATCTGAGATGTGATCCATGTATGAGCACAAAGTATGGACTTTGGTTGATTTGCCCGATGATCGGCAAGCCATAGAAAATAAATGGATCTTCAGAGGAAGACGGACGCTGATAGTAGTGTTACTATCTACAAAGCTAGAATTGTCGCAAAAGGTTTTCGACAAGTTCAAGGTGTTGACTATGATGAGATTTTCTCACTCGTATCTATGCTTAAGTCTGTCCGAATCATGTTAGCAATTGCCGCATTTTATGAAATCTGGCAAATGGATAACAAAACTGCATTCCTTAATGGATTTCTAAAGAAGAGTTGTATATGATGCAACTAGAAGGTTTTGTCGATCCTGAAGGTGTTAACTAAATATGCAAGCTCCAGCGATCCATCTATGGACTGGTGCAAGCATCTCGGAGTTGGAATATACGCTTTGATAGTTGATCAAAGCATATAGTTTTATACAGACTTGTGGTGAAGCCTGTATTTATAAGAAAGTGAGTGGGAGCACTACAGCATTTCTGATAAGTATATGTGTATGACATATTGTTGATCGGAAATAATGTAGAATTATTCTGCAAAGCATAAAGGAGTGTTTGAAAGGAGTTTTTCAAAGAAAGACCTCGGTGAAGCTGCTTACATATTGAGTATCAAGATCTATGGAGATAGATCAAGACGCTTGATAAGTTTTTTTCAATGAGTACATACCTTGACAAGATTTTGAAGTAGTTCAAAATGGAACAGTCATAGAAAGGGTTCTTGCCTGTGTTACAAGGTGTGAAGTTGAGTAAGACTCAAAGCCCGACCACGGCAGAAGATAGAAAGAGAATGAAAGTCATTCCCTATGCCTCAGCCATAGGTTCTATAAAGTATGCCATGCTGTGTACCAGATCTATTGTATACCCTACACTGATTTTGGCAAGGGAGTACAATAGTGATCTAGTAGTAGATCACTAGACAGCGGTCAAAATTATCCTTAGTGGAATAAGGATATGTTTCTCGATTATGGAGGTGACAAAAGGTTCGTCGTAAAGAGTTACATCGATGCAAGTTTTGACACTGATCTAGATAACTTTAAGTCTCAATCTGGATACATATTGAAAGTGGGAGCAATTAGCTAGAGTAGCTCAGTGCAGAGCATTGTTGACACAGATATTTGCAAAATACATACGGATCTGAATATGGCAGACCCGTTGACTAAAATTCTCTCACAAGCAAAACATGATCACCTTTTGGGTGTAATCACATAGCGATGTGAACTAGATTACTGAATCTAGTAAACCCTTTGGGTGTTGGTCCCATGGCGATGTGAACTATGGGTGTTAATCACATGATGATGTGAATTATCGATGTTAATCACATGGTGATGTGATCTAGATTATTGACTCTAGTGCAAGTGGGAGACTGAAGGAAATATGCCCTAGAGGCAATAATAAAGTTATTATTTATTTCCTTATATCATGATAAAAGTTTATTATTCATGCTAGAATTGTATTAACCGGAAACATAATAAATGTGTGAATACATAGACAAATAGAGTGTCACTAGTATGCCTCTACTTGACTAGCTCGTTAATCAAAGATGGTTATGTTTTCTAACCATGGACAAAGAGTTTGCATTTAATTAATGGGATCACATCATTAGTTGAATGATCTGATTGACATGACCCATTCCATTAGCTTAGCACCCGATCGTTTAGTATGTTGCTATTGCTTTCTTCATGACTTATACATGTTCGTATGACTATGAGATTATGCAACTCCCGTTTGCCGGAGGAACACTTTGTGTGCTACCAAACGTCACAACGTAACTGGGTGATTATAAAGGAGCTCTACAGGTGTCTCTAAAGGTACATGTTGGATTGGCGTATTTCGAGATTAGGATTTGTCACTCCGATTGTCGGAGAGGTATCTCTGGGCCCTCTTGGTAATGCACATCACTTAAGCCTTGCAAGCATTGCAACTAATGAGTTAGTTGCGGGATGATGTATTACGGAACGAGTAAAGAGACTTGCCGGTAACGATATTGAACTAGGTATGGGATACCGACGATCGAATCTCGGGCAAGTAACATACCGATGACAAAGGGAACAACGTATGTTGTTATGCGGTCTGACCGATAAAAGATCTTCGTAGAATATGTAGGAGCCAATATGAGCATCCAGGTTCCGCTATTGGTTATTGACCAGAGACGTGTCTCGGTCATGTCTACATTGTTCTCGAACCCGTAGGGTCCGCACGCTTAAGGTTACGATGACAGTTATATTATGACTTTATGCATTTTGATGTACCGAAGGTTGCTCGGAGTCCCGGATGGGATCACAGACATGAAGGAAATGGTCGAGACATAAAGATTGATATATTGGAAGCCTATGTTTGGATATCTGAAGTGTTCTGGGTGAAATCGGGATTTTACCGGAGTACCGGGAGGTTACCGGAACCCCCCGGGAAGTATATGGGCTTTAGTGGGCCTTAGTGGAAGAGAGGAGAGGTGGCTAGAGATGGGCCGCGCGCCCCTCCCCCCCTTGGTCCGAATAGGACAAGGAGAGGGGGCCGTCCCCCCTTCCTCCTCTCTCTCCTCTTTCCCCCCCTCCGCGAATCCTATTTCAACTAGGAAAGGGGGGAGTCCTACTCCCGGAAGGAGTAGGACTCCTCCTGGCGCGCCACCTCTTGGCCGGCCAGCCCCCCCTTTGAGCCTTTATATACGGAGGCACGGGGCACCCCTAGAGACACAAGTTGATCCACGTGATCATATTCTTAGCCGTGTGCGGTGCCCCCTTCCACCATAGTCCTCGATAATATTGTAGCAGTGCTTAGACGAAGCCCTGCGACGGTAGTACATCAAGATCGTCACCACGCCGTCGTGCTGACGGAACTCTTCCCCGACACTTTGCTGGATCGGAGTTCGGGGATCGTCATCGAGCTGAACGTGTGCTAGAACTCGGAGGTGCCGTAGTTTCGGTGCTTGATCGGTCGAGCCGTGGAGACGTACGACTACATCAACCAAGTTAACGCTTCCATTGTCGATCTACAAGGGTACGTAGATCACACTCTCCCCCTCTCGTTGCTATGCATCACCATGATCTTGCGTGTGCGTAGGAATTTTTTTGAAATTACTACGAAACCCAACATTACCTCCATCGAGAGGGCCCGAACCTGGGTAAAAACATCGTGTCCCTTGTCTCCTGTTACCATCCGACCTTGACGCACAGTTCGGGACCCCCTACCCGAGATCCGCCGGTTTTGACACGGACATTGGTGCTTTCGTTGAGGGTTCCTCTGTGTTGTCGCCTTCAGGCCCGATGGCTCCTTCGATCATCAACAATGATGCGGTCCAGGGTGAGACTTTTTTCCCCCGACAGATCTTCATCTTCGGCGGCTTCGCTCTGCGGGCCAATTCGCTCGGCCACCTTGAGCAGACCGAAAGCAACGCCCCTGGCCATCAGGTCAGGTTTGCAAGCCTAAACTACACGGCCGACATCCGCGGGGACTTGATCTTCGACGGATTCGAGCCACAGCGAAGCGCGCCGCACTGTCTCGATGGGCATGAAGTAGCTCTGCCGCCGAATAGCGCTTTGGAGGCCGCACGCGCACCGGTTCCGACCATTGATTCGGAGCCTACTGCGCCGATCGAGGATCAGCGGTTGGACGCTCCCTCAGGGGCTGGGATCTCAGAGGCGATTGAGCCAAACTCCAGCCCGGCACTCTGCACGACCCGTGACTCCGAGGATCCGGACTCCTCCCCGGACTCCGAACCCCCCGCGCCCCTGCCAATCGAATCCGATTGGGCACCGATAATGGACTTCACCGTCGCAGACATCTTTCAGCATTCGCCCTTTGGCGACATCCTGAACTCTCTTAAGTCGCTCTCCTTATCAAGAGAGCCCTAGCTGAACTACGGTCAGCGAGGATGGGATGCGGACGATGAAGAAATTCAAAGCCCACCCACCACCCACTTTATAGCCACTGTCGACGATCTAACCGACATGCTTGACTTCGGCTCCGAAGACATCGACGGCATATGACATATATATGGTGGATACTCCAAAAGATGGAGATGGCGATGGAACAGTGGGGGATAACGCCCCCAAGAAATAGCCAAAGCGTCGGCGTCAGCGACGCTGCTCTAAATCCCGCCAAAGCAAAAACGGTGATTCCGGCACGGGAGATAATACTACCCCGGATAGCACCGAAGAACACCCACCTCGGCAAGATTCGGCACAGGAAGATGGAAAAGACAGCCCTCATGAGAGAGCGGCAGACCGAGAGGTCGAGGACGATAACTATACGCCTCCCTCCGAGGACGAGGCAAGCCTCGATGACGACGAATTCGTCATACCATCAGACCCCGCCGAACAAGAGCGTTTTAAACGCAAGCTTTTAGCCACGGCAAGCAGCCTCAAGAAAAAGCAGCAACAGCTTAGAGCTGCCCAAAATTTGCTAGCTGACAGATGGACTGAAGTCCTTGCGGCCGAAGAGTATGAACTCGAAGGCCCCTCCAAGAGTTACCCGAAGCGCAGGCCGCTACCCCAATCAGAGGAGGAAGCACCTACATCACCAGCGCATGACATGGCAGACCGGCCACCTCGCGGCCGCGACAGAGAGGCCTCTCGGCCCTCCACCCAAGCCATGTCCCGACGCCGCTCAACTAAGGCACAGGAAAGTGCGCCAGACCTGCGAGACATACTGGAGGATAAGGCAAGACAAGCAAGATCGATCTACGGATCGCGCAGGCGCCCTACGGCATGTGACAATGATCTTCACTCCAGATACAACAAATCCGACCGGGCCGAACACAACAGACATAGCTCTTCCGAGCTTCGTCGTGATATAGCCCAGTACAGAGGCGCCGCTCACCCGCTATGCTTCACAGATGAAGTAATGGATCATAAAATCCCAGAGGGTTTCAAACCCGTAAACATCGGATCATATGATGGAACAACAGATCCTGCAGTATGGATTGAGGATTACCTCCTTCATATCCACATGGCCCGCGGTGATGATCTACACGCCATCAAATACCTCCCGCTCAAACTTAAAGGACCGGCTCGGCATTGGCTTAACAGCTTGCTAGTAGACTCAATCGGTTCTTGGGAGGACCTGGAAGCTGCATTCCTCGACAACTTCCAGGGCACTTACGTGCGACTACCGGATGCCGACGACTTAAGCCACATAATTCAGCAGCCAGAAGAATCGGCCAGACAATTCTGGACACGGTTCCTAACAAAGAAAAACCAGATAGTCGATTGTACGGATGCAGTGGCCCTAGCAGCCTTCAAGCATAACATCCGCGACGAGTGGCTCGCCCGGCACCTGGGACAGGAAAAGCTGAAATCCATGGCAGCCCTCATGACACTCATGACCCGCTTTTGCACGGGAGAAGACAGCTGGCTAGCTTGCAGTAACAACTTATCAAAGAACCCTGGTAATTTGGATACCAAGGACAAAAGTGGCATGACACGTCGGAATAAGCAAAAACGCCGCGTTAGCAGCGACAGAAATGAAGACACGGTAGTCAATGCCGGATTCAAAGGCTATAAATCCGGTCAGCGGAAAAAGCCATTCAAAAAGAATACTCAGGGCCCGTCCAGTTTGGACCGAATACTCGATCGCTTGTGCCAGATACATGGCACCCCCGAAAGGCCAGCCAATCACACTAACAGGGATTTTTGGGTGTTCAAGCAGGCAGGCAAGTTAAAGGCCGAAAACAGAGACAAGGGGCTGCATAGCAACGACGAGGAGGAGCCCAAGCCGCCGAACAACAATGGACAGAAGGGCTTTCCCCCACAAGTGTGGACGGTAAACATGATATACGCAACCCACATTCCCAAGCGAGAGCGGAAGCGTGCGCTACGGGATGTATACGCGATGGAGCCAGTCGCCCCAAAGTTCCACCCATGGTCCTCCTGCCCGATCACTTTTGATCGAAGGGACCATCCCGCTAGCATCCGTCATGGCGGCTTCGCCACATTGGTTCTCGACCCAATCATCGACGGATTTCATCTCACAAGAGTCCTAATGGACGGAGGCAGTAGCCTGAACCTGCTTTATCAGGATACAGTGCAGAAAATGGGTATAGATCCCTCAAGGATTAAGACCACAAGAACGACCTTTAAAGGCGTTATACCAGGTGTAGAAGCCAACTGTACAGGCTCAGTATCACGCCCTGCTCGGACGAACCGCATTCGCAAAATTCAATGCGGTGCCGCACTACGCATATCTCAAGCTCAAGATGCCAGGCCCTCGAGGAGTAATCACGGTCAACGGAAACACCAAACGCTCCCTCCGTACGGAGGAGCACACGGCGGCTCTCGCAGCGGAGGTACAAAGTAGCCTTCTCAGGCAATTCTCCAGTCCGGCCATCAAAAAGCCAGACACTGCCAAGCGCGCCCGGAGTAACCCACAGCAGGACCGCCTGGCACACTCGGAGCAAGCATAGCAATGCGGCCCCAACCCCAGCTCTCGCGACATAACGAAACCAGTACCTCGCGTACATAACTACGCCCTTGAAATACCATGGGCACAGGGGAAGGGGCATAATAACGGCATGCCCAAAATACGGCTTAAAACGAACTAGGGGCTGCCGGATTCCTTTTTACTTTTTTCTTACTTTCAGGTCTCCATACTTCGGACGACCTATTCGGCAATTCGACTGCCGCACAGACGATGCAAGCTTCAGGGGGGCAGACAAGCCATGCCGCATTATGGAACCCTCAAGTGGTCTCTGTTACAAACGGTATACCTGTTTTAAATACAATTTCGCGGCCTGCCCCTGGTCAGGACACTCTAAATAGTCCAATATCTTTTTGATAGTAATACCACTTGTATCGTTCTGCTCTGACAGCAGCCTTTATACAAACAATGCATAGCCTTTGTCTATTTTCTGCATTACTCTCTTTTATATATGTTCACTAATGACATGTTGCACCCGTACACGGTGGTACGGCAAATATGCCAGGGGCTTCAGTACCCTTTAATATGGCGTGAGAAGTCCGTACACTTTCACAAGTGCGGCACGCTGAACTTATAGCACTATATGCATCGGCTCCGAATCATGATTTGGGTCAATAGTTGGGTTTGCCCGGCTCCTATGTCTTGGTGCCTTACGTTCCGCTATATCGGCTAAGGTAGCACTAGGAGAACCACTGCGATTGTGCCCCGGTTGAGCTGGATTAAGCACCTCAGTGGAGAAAGCTAAAACTGACTGTGATGATGAGGCGAGAGACCGGTCGCTGTTCGAGAGGTTTTTCGAGTCCCTAAAGACTTATGCCGCTTCGAGCGAGGAGCCGGATTTTGTCCGGCCAAGGCGTGGATAGCGCCCCGAACTCGGTCTTCCGAACTAGGGGCTTCGCCGAAATTTAAAATTATAAAGTTCTATGGCTAAGTGAGAGTGTTCAAGCATTATAGTCCGATTACCTGGTTCGTTGTGCTGAGCGCCTCCCTCGAAGGACCCAACTATGGGAAAAAGAGCGCTCAGGTTTATCCCGAACACCCCAGCACTAGTGGCATGGGGGAAGAAGCCGACGACTGGCCATGCAGAAGCCGACGATTGATAAACGGCCGCACAGAAAATAATATTTTAAATTCAACAAGCATTGCTTAGCGCCTATGAACAAGTTTTCAGCGCACGGGATAAACACGAGCAAGTTCATTCAAAAATTACATCTTTAGTACATTCATCCGCCACAAGGCGGGCACCCGCAAGAACATCCTTATAGTAGTTCTCGGGCTTGCGATGCTCCTTCCCCGGCGCGGCCTGTCCCTCACAAGCTTCTCACCGTCCAGCTTACCCCAGTGCACCTTCGCAGGGGCAAGGGCCCTACGGGCTCCTTCGATGCAGACGGACCGCTTGATGACCTCGAGCCTTGGATAGGCCTCCACCAGCTGCCGCACCAGCCCGAAGTAGCTCCCAGGCAGGGCCTCTCCGGGCCACAACCGAACTACGAAGCCCTTCATGGCCTGTTCGGCCGCCTTGTGGAGCTCGACCAGCTGTTCCAGCTGGTCGCTCAAGGGCACAGGGTGTCCGGCCTCAGCATACTGAGACCAAAACACCTTCTCCGTCGAGCTGCCCTCTTCAGCTCGGTAGAATGCGGCGGCGGCGGATACGCTGCGGGGAAGATCTGCGAATGCCCCTGGAGAGCTCCAGATTCGGGTAAGTAACAAGTAGTTTACTTTTAGATTTCTGCTTGGCATGAAGAATGCCTTACCCGCTGCTATCTTCTTCATCTCCTCCAACTCTTGGAGGGCCTTTTGGGCTTCGGCCTTGGCAGACTTGGCAGTCTCAAGGGCCGCCGCGAGCTCGGATGCTTGGGTCTTTGACTCAAGCTCCAAACTCTCATGTTTTTTCATGAGAGCCTAAAGCTCTTGCTGCACCTCGCCGACCTAAGCCCCGAGTTTCTCTCGCTCTGTGCGCTCCGCGGCCGTTTTCCTTTCGGCCTCGGTCAGCGCCTTCTTGAGGGTCGCCACCTCCGTCGTGGCCCCTACAATAAGCAGTACAATCCTGTTATTTTTTGCAATCACGCCTCTCTATAGGCACTTTTTCTGTAAGGTATTTCTTACCTTCTTTTTCCTCGAGCTGCCGCTTAGCCAGGCCGAGCTCTTGCTCGGTCAGCTCGAGGTCCTGTTTCAGGACACCCACCTCCGCCGTCAGTGCGGCGGTGGATAGCAGCGAAGCCTGCATACGCATATTGACTCATTATTGTTAGACTCCTGCGAAATTTAATAGATCCTCTATTCGGCTTTTCTTTCCGAACGCCAAACAGAGCATCAGGGGCTACTGTCTATGCGGTAATATTTTTACATATTTTTACTTACCTCGAAGCCTGTTAGAAGGCTAGCGCAAGCTTCAGTCAATCCGCTCTTGGCGGACTAAACCTTCCGGATCACCGTACTAAAAATAGTACGGTGCTCCTCGTCGATGGAGGCGCCTTCAAGCACCTCCAGGAGATTGTTCGGTGCCTCCGGTTGGACGGAGGCTGCCGGCTCAGAAGGCTTGCTCCTCTTAGAAGGAGTTCGCCTGCCGCGGTCCGGAATTGTTGAAGATTCCGGCACGGTGTCCGGCTCAAAGCCGGACTTGGAGCCCTGGGGGGTCTTGTCCCCTTTACTCCTGGAGTCCGGGAGGTTGCCTTGCGGCTCCTCCAGGACCACCTCCTCCTGCCCTGGAGCTTGTCGCGACGCCACTTCGGCGTCGTCCGCAGTGCGGGGGAAGACAGCGGGCGGAACGGAGTTCACGTCCGATGAATCCAGGGAGCCGCTCGACGACTCGTTGAGTTCGGCCCGGGGCGGACTGCATAATTACATTCGACATTAGGGAAAGCTGTGCAACGAAGGAATATCATGAGTTACTCTGATATCCGAACTTACGATTTCGCCGAACGCTTGGCCCTGTCTAGCCACTCCTCTTCGTCCTCTTCGGCGTCGGGGGAGTAGTCCGGCGGAGGGGTCTTCCTCTTCCTAGACCCCTCGGCCTCCCCCGTTGGGGCGGCTTTCCTCTTCTTTCCTCCCCCCGCTGGAGGGGGAGAGGTTTCTTCTTCCTCCTCCTCGTTTTTACGGGAGGAGGGCGTCTCGGACTCGTCGGATGACGAGTCCGACACCACCACATTACGAGTACTCTTTCGAGTCCCCGTGGCCTTCTTCTTCTTGGCCTTCTTCTCCGGCACCACATAAGGCGCCGGGACCAGCAGCTTCACTAGGAGAGCAGGGGCTGGGTCTTCGGGCAAGGGAGCCGGACAGTTAATCGATTCGGACTGCGCCTCCAAAGTCTGTCAAAGGTGAGGGAGTTTAGATCCCGCATAGAGTCAAACTATGAAGAAACTTAACATCCTGTAAAAGGTGAAAACAGCTTACCTCGCTGGCGTGACGCCGCGAGCTATATCCGCGGTCCTCGGAAGCGGATGTGGGAGCCTCGGCGCCTTTGGTTAGCACCTTCCAGACGTCTTCATACGTCGTGTCGAAGAGCCGGTTAAGGGTTTGGTGCTGCGCCGGGTTGAACTCCCACAGATTAAAGCCCCGTTGTTGACACGGGAGGATCTAGCGGACGAGCATAACCTGGACTACATTGACAAGCTTGATCGGCTTGCTCACTAGGGACTGGATGCATGTCTGTAGTCTGGTCACCTCTTTTTCGTCGCCCCACGACAGACCCGTCTCTTTCCAGGACATAAGCCGTGTGGGGGGTCCGGATCGGAACTCGGGGGCTGCGACCCATTTCGGATCGCGCGGCTCGGTGATGTAAAACCACCATGATTGCCACCCCTTTAGAGGCTCCACAAAGGAGCCCTCGAGCCATAGGACGTTGGCCATCTTGCCCGCCATGGCGCCTCCGCACTCCGCCTGGCTCCTGCGCACCACCTTGGGCTTGACGTTGAAGGTCTTGAGCCAGAGGCCGAAATGGGGGTGGATGCGGAGAAAAGCCTCGCACACGACGATAAACGCCGAGATGTTGAGGACGAAGTTCGAGGCCAGATTGTGGAAATCCAGGCCATAGTAGAACATGAGCCCCCGGACAAATGGGTGGAGTGGGAAACCTAGTCCGCGGAGGAAGTGGGGAAGGAATACTACCCTCTCATGGGGCCTTGGGGTGGGGAGAAGCTGCCCTTCCTCGGGAAGCCGGTGCGCGATGTCCTTGGACTAGTAGAAAAATGGTCAAACGTGAAGCACATTAGTGCCGGTTTGTATTTGAGCCGGCACTAATGTATACATTAGTGCCGGTTCCAACGGATAGCCGGGCCGCTTTCATTAGTACCGGTTCGTGGCGAACCTTTAGCACCGGTTCGTGCCACGAACCGGTACTAATGAGAGTGGTGGCAGGATGTTGTCAGAGTGGGGCCCCTCCAGCACCTTTAGTACCGGTTCGTGCCACGAACCGGTACTAAAGGTCGTCCTATATAAACCCTTCGTCCACCAGCACTCTGTTCTTCCCCCTTTCCCCTCTCCGGCCCTCTCCTCTGTTCTTCCCTTCTTCCTCTCCAGTTCGTCACAAAATTTGCCCAAAATTTGTCGAGATTTGAAGGCCCTCATCCATTCAAATGATCACAAAGGTTAGCAACTTTGTCCTTTCATCTCTCATTGCTAGATTAGCTCTTGCATTGGTTTGTATAGTGATTAATTTGTGAGTTTAGTAATTTGGGAGGATATATATATATGTGCTAGTATTTGATTTATATGCAATTTGAGGTCAAAAATAACACTTAGTTTGCATATGTAGGTGTGGTTTACTTAGTGCCTTCTAAATCTCCATCGTAGCCACCGTCGATCGCCCGCACCATCCCGTCGCCGGCACCACCTTGTGGTGAGCCTCTTGTTCATGAAATTTTATATAAAAATTGATGTTTGTGTGATTTGGATATATAGTTACTTGTATAATTATCTTACCCGTACGTTGTTTGTTATACATACAGTGCCATGGTTTTGATATTCGTCCCCGTCGGCCCTAGTCCTTGTTATGATTCGGATGTGGTATGTATATTCTCTTTTAAAACTAGTTGCATTTCGTGTTTATGACAAATTATGCCCATCAAGTTGACATAGAAATTTTTTCTAGGAGGTATCTGAACCGGAAATTCCAACCGACTCTATTGCCGAGAGGTTAAATTTAGTTGAAAGAGAACACGAGTACTTGAAAGAAAAATTGAAAAGAATTGAGGGGGAGAAGATGGAATTGGAGTTGCATGTTGCCGATGTCGTCGATGATCACAAGATCAAGATGGAGAAAATGCGCTTGAAGATTAGAAAGATTAGAAAATATGCCATCGATAGTGAGGCTTGGTATCATTATGCTGTTGGATCCATTGTTACCTTAGTTGCGATCTTGATCGTATTTGTTGTTGCATTTAAATGCTTTAGCTAGAGAGTTATTTGTTTGTTGCATTTAAGTGTTGTATGAACTTTATGTATGAACTTGTATTAATTTGGTCTATTCGGTGTTGTGTAATGAAGATGAGCCGGCAATGGATGTACGATGACCGATGCTCTCCCCAGTTCATTGAGGGCGTGCGTACTTTTCTGCTTGCGGCTGAGGCAAACAAGCGGGCGGATGGTTTTATGCCTTGTCCATGTGCTTGCTGTAAGAATGGTCACAATTACTCTACGTCAAGAACCATTCACGTCCACCTGTTTAAGATCGGTTTCATGCCCCATTATAATGTTTGGACCAAGCACGGAGAAAGAGGGGTTATGATGGAAGACAATGAAGAAGAAGAGGACGACGACAGCTATCCTGGCCATGGGTTCCCTGAATACGATGATACAACAATGGGGGAAGAAGCTGAGCCGGTAATGCGGGAAGAAGCTGAGCCGGCAATGCGGGAAGAAGCTGAGCCGGCAATGCGGGAAGAAGCTGAAGAAGAGGCATCAGATGAGCCCGTTGATGATCTAGGTCGGGCCATTGCCGATGCAAAGAGAAACTGCGCAAGTGATTTGGAGAAGAAGAAGTTGCAGCGCATGTTAGAGGATCACAAAAAAATGTTGTACCTGAATTGCGTAGGTGACAAGAAAAAGCTGGGCACCACACTGGAATTGCTGCAATGGAAGGCAGAGAATGGTGTATCTGACAAGGGATTTGGAAAGTTGCTGGTAATGATAAAGGATATGCTTCCAAAGGACAACGAATTGCCCGAGAGTACGTACGAAGCAAAGAAGGTTATCTTCCCTCTAGGGTTAGAGGTGCAGAAGATACATGCATGCCCTAATGATTGCATCCTCTACCGCGGTGAGTACGAGGATTTGAACGCTTGCCCGGTATGTGGTGTATTGCGCTATAAGATCTGCCGCGATGACCCTGGTGATGTCGAGGGCCGGCGCCCCAGGAAGAAGATTCCTGCCAAGGTGATGTGGTATGCTCCTATAATACCATGGTTGAAACATTTGTTCCAAAACAAAGAGCAAGCCAAGGCGATGTGATGGCACAGAGAAGACCGTAAGAAAGACGGAAAGTTGAGAGTACCCGCTAACGGGACGTAGTGGAGAAAAATCGAAAGAAAGTACGGGAAGGAGTTTGCAGATGACGCAAGGAGCATATGGTTTGGTCTAAGCGCAGATGGCATTAATCCTTTTGGGGAGCAGAGCAGTAACCATAGCACCTGGCCTGTGACTCTATGTTTGTATAACCTTCCTCCTTGGTTGTGCATGAAGCGGAAGTTCATTATGATGCCAGTGCTCATCCAAGGCCCTAAGCAACCCGGCAACGACATTGATGTGTACCTAAGGCCATTAGTTGAAGAACTCTTACAACTATGGAATGGAACAGGTGTACGTGCGTGGGATGAGCACATGGTGGAAGAATTTGACCTAAAGGCATTGCTGTTCGTGACCATCAATGATTAGCCTGCTCTCAGTAACCTTTCAGGACAGACAAACAAGGGATACCGCGCATGCACGCACTGTTTGGACGGTACTGACGGTATATATTTGGCTAATAAGAATGTGTACCTGGGACATCGTCGATTTTTTCTGAGCAGGCATCCCGTAAGAAAGAAAGGCAAGCATTTCAAAGGTGAGGCGGATCACCGGACGAAACCTCGCCACCGTACTAGTGCTGATGTACATGATATGGTCAAGGATTTGAAGGTGGTCTTTGGAAAGGGTCCTGGTGGACAACCTGTTCCGAATGACGCTGACAGACGCGCACCCATGTGGAAGAAGAAATCTATATTTTGGGACCTGCCCTATTGGAAAGACCTCAAGGTCCGGTCCGCAATCGACGTGATGCACGTGACGAAGAATCTTTGTGTGACCCTTCTTGGCTTCTTGGGCGTGTATGGGAAGACAAAAGATACACCTGAGGCATGGGAGGACCAGCAACGTATGTACGGAAAAGACGGCATACATCAGGGTCATGCAAGCTACGCTCTTACCAAAGAAGAGAAGGAAATCTTCTTTGAATGCCTGCTCAGTATTAAGGTACCGTCTGGCTTCTCGTCGAATATAAAGGGAATAATAAACATGGCAGAGAAAAAGTTCCAGAACCTAAAGTCTCATGACTACCACGTGATTATGACGCAACTGCTTCCGGTTGCATTGAGGGCGCTTCTACCGGAAAACGTTCGATTAGCCATTGTGAAGCTATGTGCATTTCTCAATGCAATCTCTCAGAAGGTAATCGATCTAGAAATCATACCAAGGTTACAGAATGATTTGGTGCAATGTCTTGTCAGTTTCGAGTTGGTGTTCCCACCATCCTTCTTCAACATCATGACGCACGTCCTAGTTCACCTATGCGAAGAGATTAACGTTTTGGGTCCTGTATTTCTACACAATATGTTCCCCTTTGAGAGGTTCATGGGAGTCTTAAAGAAATATGTTCATAACCGTGCTAGGCCAGAAGGAAGCATCTCCAAGGGCCGTCAAAATGAGGAGGTCATTGAGTTTTGTATTGACTTTATTCCTGACCTTAAGCCGATTGGTGTTCCTGAATCGCGGCATAAGGGCAGACTCGATGGAAAAGGCATGCTAGGAGGGGAACAAATAATATGTATGGACGGACATTCTCTCACTGAAGAACACTACACAGTTCTACAGAATTCCGCCTTGGTGGCTCCGTATATGGATGAACACAAGAATTTGCTACGCTCCAAACACCCAGAGCGGTCTGATGACTGGATTACACGTGAACAAACCAGGAGTTTCACCAGCTGGTTGCAAGCACGTACCATGCATGACACCTCTATTGAAGATGACTTGTACTTGCTGTCCCAGTTACCATATTCGAATATAATGACTTTCAAAGGGTACGAGATAAATGGTAATATATTTTACACGATCGCCCAAGATAAGAAGAGCACCAACCAAAACAGTGGTGTCCGCTTTGATGCAGAAACCAAGACGGGAAAGGAAACATATTATGGTTATATACATGACATATGGGAACTTGACTATCGACGTGGTTTGAAGGTCCCTTTGTTTCGGTGCAAATGGGTCAATATGACACGAGGCGGGGTAACGGAAGACCCGCAGTACGGAATGACAATAGTGGATCTCAACAATCTTGCGTATGTAGACGAACCATTCGTCCTAGCCAATGATGTGGCACAAGTTTTCTATGTGAAGGACATGTCTACCAAGCCAAGAAAAAGAAAAGATAAGGAAGCGAATGCATCGTACGATGAGTCAAAGCGCCACATAGTTCTTTCTGGGAAGAGAAACATCGTGGGAGTGGATGACAAGACAGACAAGTTAGAAGATTATGAAAAGTTTGATGAAATTGCTCCATTCACAGTGAATATTGACCCGAGCATCCCGTTAAATGATGAAGATTTTCCATGGCTACGACGCAAAGGGACACACGCGAAGAAAAAGTTTCACACCCAAAGATCTGGGATGTGATCGGCTTAACTATCATCACTTTCTTCTGTGTTTCACACCCAGGAGGGAATCTCTGTAATAGTTAGGGTAGCTAGTTATGTGATTTGGCATTTGAAACGCGAAGAAATTTTATGTGCAAGCAAATTCTTTCATGCATTTATTGATTTTTTTAGCTAAATGACCCTGAAATTGAAAAGCATTTCAAATGAACTCAGAAAAGGATGAAAGTTGGCATGGTATCATAATTTCACCCACATAGCATGTGCAAAAAAGTAGAGAGGGTTACCGCAAAAACTGGATGCACTTCGTGTACAAAATGGACAATCTGTTTCGAAGTATCAGGGTTTCGGACGAAAACTCATCCGTTACAAAGGCATTTCATTTTTATATAACTTAAGCATTACCAAATTGAATATAATGATAAAACACACTAATACTAAACATAAGAAAAAAGAATCACTGGAAAATGTATTTTTAAAGTTAAGTTATTCACAAACTAGTGATTCACACAAATTTCAAATAATTCAAAATTTAAACTATTCAAATTTAAAAACTACCGGCACTAACTGAAAGTTTCTAAAAACTATCAAAAATATTCACAAAGAAACTCTAAATACAGCAAAAAACAACTAAAAAAATAAAACAAAATAAATAAAGCAGAAAAGAAAAAACTAAATGAAAAAAGCCCACCTACCGGGCCACAGCGGCCTGCATACGACTAGAAACCCAACCTGTTGTTGGGCCAGGATGCAGGCCCGCAAGCCCAATAGGCCCCACAGGGCAGAGTAGTAGAGGTAGGCCCAGAAGGCCTGCTTTAGAGAGGAGCTCGAGACAGCAGCGGCGGCGGGGCTTATAAGCAAGTGTGAGCGCCCTTCGGCTAGCGAGGTGGGACTAAACTTCTGCGCCCCTCGCCTGGCAGCGCACCCCCTTTAGTACCAGGTCGTGGCACCAACCGGTACTAAAGGGGGGGCCTTTAGTACCGTTTGGAGCCAGGAACCGGTACTAAAGGGGGGTGCTTCCCCCCGCTTGGCCTGGCCAAAACAGGCCTTTAGTACCAGTTGGTGGCTCCAACCGGTACTAAAGGTGTCCCCTATATAAGAAACACTTCGAAAATTTTCAGTTTCTCATCTCCCACTTCTCTCTGCCGCCGCCCCGTCTCGCGCCGTTGCCGCCCCCGTCGCGCCGTCCCCGTCGACTCCGCGACGCCCCCGTCCTCGTCGCGTCGTCCCCATCGACTCCGCGGCACCCCCGTCGCCGTCCCGGTCGCCGATCCCCTCGGTTCGCCGTCGCCGTCGCCTTTGGATCGACCTCGCCCTCGCCGTCACCGTCGCCTCGACCTTGCCCGCGCGCGCTGTGAGCCCCTCCCCCGGCCCCTCTCCTCCCTCCAATCGATCGTAGCGCACACCGGCGCCGGCGCCGACCGTAGCGCACACACACGCGCGCGCGCGCACACACACTACATGCACACACACACACACACACACACACTACACACACACTAGACGCGCACACACACACAATTTTTCTGTTTTTAGCTTTTAGTTTTTTCTGTTTTTCTGTTTTTCATACAAAGTTTTAGATGAATTAATTAATTAGATTAGATTAATGTCAAATAGTATGTAGAAATGTTAGTTATAATATATATAATGTCAAATGTTATAGAAATGTTAGTTATATAGAAATGTTAGAAATTTTGGAAATGTTAGTTTTAGCTAGCTAGATGAATTAGATTAATTTCAAATTGTTAGACGATGATAGATGTTTTTTTAGTTTCTTATATTTTTAGTTATAAAATTTAGAATTTGCATATATGAAATCATCACAATCCATCATTTAAAAAATGTTACTTTACTTTTGCGGCATATAGTATTTTGTTGTCGACGATGCCCGGCCCGCATCCTCGCCGTCGACACGTCCGCGACGACGTCTTGCTTCAGAGGACCCATGTCCGGGACTGGGCTCCGCCGGGCTGGCACTGGGAGGTGCTACCTGCAGGGGCGCGACGCTTGGTGAGGAACCCGGCCCCGGGTCCCGTCGTCGACCCTCATCTCCTTTGGTGGCATTCGCGTGGGCCACTTTCGGTGCGGAGGGAGCCGGCCCCGCCGGAGGTGGTACGTCGCCGTATCAGGGAGGAGGACGAGCACGTCCATCGCTACATGGCTGCTATGGACTTCAGGTTCTCCAATACCTGGCAGGTTCTTTGGGGAGATCACCCGAGCTATGATCCAGTGATGGTTCCTTCTCTTTGGGTGTCCACCGCCCGCACCTCAGGAACCGCGAGTGGCCTAGATTACTCTGTAGTATTCGATCTTTATTAGCTTGCTAGCTAGCTAGCTAGTGATGTATTCAGTATTATATCTATTATTCGAGATGATGTATTCGAGATTATATCTATTATTCGAGACGATGTATTCGAGATTATATCTATTATTCGAGATTATACTAAATTGTTTTATATTTCTTTTGGCATAGTTAAATAAAAGCTATGGCGGACAATACCGACAGAGAGAGAGAACAGACCATGCTCGATATCATACGCGGGCCAGATGATGATCAGAATGAAGAAGATTTTGACGGCTCCGAATTTGTAAACAACACCGGAGAGGGTGATATGATATTCCATCGCGACGACCAAGAAGATGAAGTCATGAACTACGACGAAGAACATGTTGATCCTGAAACAACAAACACCGGCGAGGTATATATATTTATATAAGCAGGAATCTGGTGATCATCGCATGTTTTAAATGAGTTGAAGATATATTAACGAATCGATCTTTCTTCTTTCAGCAATCCGGATCAAGCAAATCTTGAGGCAAAAGGACGAAACGAGGCCCGAACAAAAAGTTGAAGGAGGGCGTAAAGTACAATATCGAGGCATTCAAACCTAATGGCGAACCATTAGCGCCTAAGAAGATTGCGGACAAGTTCGTTCGTCAGTGCGGAGTTCTTGTGAAGGACCAACTCCCGATCTCCCTTCAAGAATGGAGAAAGCCAGCAAATCCACGTCCAGATGTTACTTTTGTCGACGAGAATCAAAAAAATCTGCTTTGGGATACTCTCATAGAACATTTCACCCTACCAGATAATTTCACAGAAGCAGACATGCGGAAAGTCAAGGACGCTGCTTTTAGGAAGATGGCGGTTGCATTCAAGAACCACAAGAGAATGACGTGGGAGAAGTACGTCAAGGGAGGAAGGAAGACTCCAGTATTCGAGGGGATACTAGAGAATCAAAGTGCTCATTGGGACGATTTCGTGAAATTCAAGGATTCAGAATTAGCTAAGGAACGGTCGAGAATAAACAAGAAGAATGCCGAAAAAAAGGATAAGTTCCATAAGCTGGAGCCAGGTGGCTACGCGGTGGCAATGCCTAAGTGGGATAAGTCTGAGAAAGAGATGGAGGATGCAGGTGTCACTCCGGTTACTAAGAGCTGGCCCCCCAGGTGCAGGACTTGGTTCTATACGCATGGGGGGAGTTGGACCCGAAGACAGGCAATGTTTCGACGAAGGCATGTCTGAACGGAGCCGACGATGCGCTACTTGTTGCAATAGAAGAGGCTCGATCGGGGGTGTTCCAGCCCAACAGAGAGAACGACGAGCTTACGCGTGCCCTGGGAAATCCTGAACACCCGGGAAGAACACGAGGCAAGGGCGCTATTCCGTGGTATGAGGGGTTTTCGAACTGGAACGCCGACTACAGAACCCGTGCGAGAAAGAAGATTGCGGAGGAGAAGAAGAGGAAGATGGAGGAGGAGCAAAGGAAGCTCGACTATGAACGCCTTCAAGGCCTAGAAGCAAGTCAAGCGGAATTGGCAGCTAAACTCCAGCGGCAGCAGGAGCAGATCGACTCACTTAGCCAGCAAAGGGGGTCTCAGCAGCTGCAGCAGCTAGCGGATGATCCAGCATTGGATACCACCGCCCCATCCATGCCGAGAAGCAGCGTGGGTTCCGCCCCGGGCGACGCAGTAGTGCTGGATAGATACCCCGTGGATGACATCACGGAGAACACTAACTGCGAGCTACACTTCAAAATGAAGAACATATCCATGAAGGTGGCGGAGGCCTTTGCTTTTTCAAATTCCCCTGAGGCAACCTTCCATTGCAACCCGATTCCAGCGGGCTATGCTCGTGTCTTGGTTGATGAGGTGGTGGACCAATATTCGGGGCTAGAGCTTGACATTCCTGGAGGTGATGAGGAGCACACACTCGGAGATGCCAAACATCGTATCATCCTATGGAGAAAGGATTGCATCATTTTTCGAAGGCCACCGACACCGCGTCACCCGACTCCTCGTCGAAGTCCGCCACCGAGTCAGCAGACTCCCGCTCCTCCAAGTCCACCAACGCGTGAGGCCACTCCTCCTCCTCCAAGTCCGGCAAAGTGTCAAGCCACTCCTCCTCCAAGTTCGACACAAAGTCAGACGTCCACTCCTCCTCCAAGTCCGGCACAACCTCAGGCCACTCCTCCTCCAAGTCCGTCACAGCTTCAGGCCACTCCTCCTCGTCCAACTCAGCCCCGTCAGCCTTCTACGCCGCCTCAGCAATCGCAGAAGAGACACCCCGCAGCTATGGTGCATAGCGGTACCAGTCGAGGTCATAGTACAGGAAGTACAGGCGGAGGCAAGCGATATAAATATGGTCCAAACCTTACTACTCCTCTTCCTGTGAGGGCTTACGACAGGACCGAGGAGCAAACCAATGCCATAGTGCGGGCAGAAGTCGACGCCCATTTTGGACCGAAACTGCCACCGCCGCCAAGGGAGAAAGTGCCTGTGGAAGTAGTTGACCACTTCATTCGTATGGCTCAACCACCAGCTCCTAAGCCTGTTGACACAGACTATGAGCGCCACATCAGGAAGTTACATCGACAACGTCTACAGAAGGAGGCGAGCTCGAGCTCGAGCAAACAACAAGCAGCTGTCAAAAAATGCGGGAAAACCGTTGCCCAGCTGGGAGAACAGGCGGCGCAATCGATCCCCCCACTTGTTGTGCCGCCAACAACATGTGATAGTACGCGCGCCCAATATTATTGTGGCCAAACAGTTTACGTTCCCGAGGTGGGCGATGTGGTAATAACCCAGGAGCATATAATGCAGGCTGAAGAACTCAAGATCACTGTTGGACAACTCCTCAAGATCGAGGACATGCCTGTGATTATAGAGGAGGAAATAAAACGGAAATATGTCCGGGGCCAACCTTTGGTCAAGCCAGAAGATGTCAAGAAGCTCCCAACGAGAATGTATGAATTGCACCAATGGTACATGGACATTACCAAGAGATCCGATCGAGAGTCCCTCATGGTGTATGTCAAGAAGGATCATTACTACCATGAGAAAGCTGTGGCCTTTGAGTATTCTGAACTGTTTCAGTTATACAATCAAGACGCACTCGACAAATCTATCGTCAGTTGCTATTGTCTGTAAGTGATTTCTTTCTGTAATTTAAGTCTCAAGCTAGCTGTAGTGATCCTTTTGATCAATCATTACCTGTAATTATCTTCACTATATTCTTTTCTATGGTATTATGCAGGATGAAGATGTATGAAATGAGAAAAGGTGGACGCTATGGCATTGGGTTCATTGACCGAAACACCGTTAATGAATACACATGGAAAATAAACACGCATCATGAAAAGCAGGTAGAGGACAGCATGCTAGAGTTCTTGAAGCGCCTCAAATACAATGAAGATATACTACTTCCTTACAACTTCCAGTGACTCACACTTTCTTGTACTACAAATTCTCTGTTTTTGCCTACTAGCTAGCTACATGTTTTTGCTTACATATGCCCGCTTAATTAAGACATGCAAACGTGTGTGCATGCAGATTTCACTGGATCTTGTGCATCATTAAAGTTGACGCCGGAACAGTTGAAATACCGGACTCGCTACTCAAAGCAAATAGTGACTATAACTTCTTGTTTGGGATAGTCAGCAGGTAATTTCAATCATTATTAACTATATATCTCGGCCTATTTAGTTCGTCATTTCATGATATGAACTATTTAATAACCCCTTTATTCATTTTCTTTGTCGGCGGGCAGGGCTTGGGCAAGGTTCATCAGCGTCACGGAAGGCGAATGGAAACAACAGCTGAAATGGTTTCGACCCAAGGTAAGTAATTAAGTAGTACTAGCTAGCTAGCTAGCTGCCATCTCTTTAATTATCATGCTTGATTAATTATTATCTGATCAAATTAAATTCCATTCTCGTAATAAAGGCCCTAAAGCAGGCGCAGGGGACTGATCTGTGTGCATTCTGCGTTTGCGAGAACATTCGCATGATGGCGTCCGAAAGGAGCAGTTCTCAAAGACAGGAATGGTACGCTTGTCAGAACACTATTCACAATTTTTACCCCATTATCGATATCTAGTCACACAACTAATACACATGCATATTGATCTCCTTCTTAACAGTTCAAAGAGGTGCGGGACAAGCTCCTAGAAACGGAGCGCGTAGAAGCATTTCAAGAGGAAATAGCGGGATTTTTGCTCGACCAGGTCTTAAATCCGAAGGGAGAATACTATTACCCGCTACCGCCCCCATCGAACAGGTCATGAACCACTTCCAATTGTCATTGTCCTCCGAAGGCACCAATTAGGCTAATGCCACTGGCTCCGAAGGCAACATGCATATGTAGGAGAAATTGTATATAGCTATACATGTGTGTATGTGTAAATTAATATGGTGGTTTGTGAGACATTGATGATATATATATGATTGGTTCTACTAGAAATTCTATTTATATATATATATATGCATAACGTGTACAATGTGTAGTACCGTAAAATACCAGCAAACGAAAAAGAATTAAAATGGAAAATAAAATGGAAAACACAAAATTAAATGAAAAAGAAATCATAAAACAAAAAATCCCCCAAACATTTTAGTACCGGTTGGTGTTACCAACCGGTACTAAAGGGCTCCCGGCCCCCGGAGCTGGCTCGTGCCACGTGGTTGCCCTTTAGCACCGGTTCGTGCTGAACCGGTACTAAAGGGGGGCCTTTAGTGCCGAAATGTTAGTGCCGGTTCCGAAACCGGCACTAAAGGGCCTTACGAACCGGTGCTATTGCCCGGTTCTGCACTAGTCGACAAGTATCCGGCCTTCCTTAGCTTTTTGACATGGCCCTCCGTAACGGAGTGTCACGACCGGGTTTTCCGGGTTTTAAATTCCAGAAAAAGACCGTCGTGCTCATCAGCCCCAAGATTACTGTTAGCTGATGAGGCTCCAACTTGATACAGAAATTCCAAGCAAAATACAATATATGTAGTACAAGACCATTCTGGCCTGTGAGTACAACAATTGGGTTTCTAGTGGTCGGTGGCGGAAGCGGTTTGTGGATCGTCAGCGTAAAGGGGACTCCATTTCCCACAGGAACAGCTGACCAGGTTAACTCCTATCTTCGCGAGGCTGCTATCACCGTTGCTTAGGTCTCGAGGCTGTCATGGCCACGCTCCTCTCCAAGCAGAAATCTGGCCAAGACAATAGCCAGGGACAAGCCAGTGAGTACTTTGAATGTACTCGCAAACATTAAGAATACAGGTATAATATAATTGGTAAACATGCCCAAAAAAAATTCTATGATCATATCGTCAGTCATAAATAAAACATCTTTTATGCATGCAAGCAGGTTATTTTCATGCAACATGAATAAGCAATAATAGAGTGGGAATAAAATGCCGCAGTCGGGCGTCTGAGAGACACCACGTAAAGGGCTTTAAAAGAAATGCCACAGTCGGGCGTCTGAGCGACACCACAAAAAGGGCTTTAAAAGAAATGCCACAGTCGGGCGTCTGAGCGACACCACATAAAGGGCTTTAAAAGAAATGCCACAGTCGGGCGTCTGAGCGACACCACATAAAGGTCTTTAAAAGAAATGCCGCAGTCGGGCGCCTGAGCGACACCACATAAAGGGCTTTAAAAGAAATGCCCCAGTCGGGCGTCTGAGCGACACCACATAAAGGGCTTTAAAAGAAATGCCACAGTCGGGCGTCTGAGCGACACCACATAAAGGGCTTACGAGATAAATAATCACAATGAATAACCAGGAGGTAGAACCGTCCAGGGATACTCGATAATATAAATAATGCAATGGGGTTAGTCCATCACAAGATAATAATCATATCTTCACAAGTCACAAGTCACGTCCAAGTTCTGGTTTAACAATCTCTCCTCCGAAGACCGACACTAAGAGACCAACACTTGACCCATCCCAGACTGTAATCCTTAACCATGGACACGGCTATTCGAATAGGTTTAATCTCTGCAGAGGGTGTACTCTTTACCCACGAGTAACGGATTCCTTTAGTCCATCGGGACTAATTCCGTCTACGGTCTTTTAGTTGAAAACCCGCCTAACTTGCACACACCAGCTTAACTCACCGGTGTCTGGAATCACCCACGACACCTGTCAAGCAAACTCTAAGTGGGGATGCTACAACCTCGCGTAGCATGGGATCAAATTTATATCGCACGCTCTAAGGGGTGGCCTCCCCTCTCGGTCTCAACCGGAAACACCCATGCCCCCGGACCAGGTGGCATGCCTACCGGCTACAACCGATATCTTCCACCATGGCCTCTCTGTACGGTGTGTGCTTGAAAGGGGTTGACGACTTACTGAACCATACCCTACCTGCGGCAGGGACAAGTGGTAGTACATAGCAAGTATGGGGGTTACTGGAACAAGACTCGGTCTACGGTCGACTCAGGAGGTTTATAAGTTCCCTGCATGACATGTAAACAAATATATTTCAATCAACAAAATCACCACTCAATATACCTTACCATGCCATACCGGACATAACCGTCCCGACGGGGACCGGCGACAAGCTCACTCCTACCCAAGGCAGAGGCTTTCCCGGATTCCTTTCCGGCATGCATGCAAGGCACATGAGGGTGATTACCATCACAAGTATATTCTTTCCAACAGTAAGGAAATCACTAATATGCCTTCATGCAAATGATCATATCACATGAAATAACAAGTTCTCCGATATAAGGTGGTGTTATAAACGTGTCAACTAGCACACCAAAAATATTATTCCGGGGTTCAGAATGCTTGCCTTTAATGGTGTGGAGAGGTGGGGGTGCTCTCCAAAATTTTTGAAAGCTTCCTTCTCTCCCAAAAATCCTATTTCCAAAAATATGCAAATAACACATATTTCAAAAACAGTACAAAAAAGTTGTTTGGAAAATTTTCAAATAAATCTTAAAATAAACTAGACAATATTTGAGAGATGTAGGAAAAAGAATTAATTCATTTGGAGTTATATTTAAAAAGTTATAGGCAGTCAAAGTTGTGGTCAAAATCTGTTTTTAATAAAAACAGGAAAAAGAAAACGTTTCAAAAGAGATTACGCCTTCGGACAGAGAAGACGTATTTGCGCCTTTTACGCCTCCACTTATCCAGCGTGGCTGCCGCGTGAGTCACCGACAGTGGGCCCGCCTGGCCCACTGGTCAGGTTTGACTGGTCCACGCGCGCGTCGTCTCCCCCTGACCGAACAGGGGCGGAGCTCCGGCGAGGCTCGCCGGCGAATGGCGGCGTCCCTCGGTGATCTGAGTGCATGGGCGTGCTCAGGAGGTCGAGACGAACTCGGGGGTACCCGCTATGGTCGCTGACGTGGACGGAGTTGCCGGCGACGAGCTTCGCGACGGAGATGGTTTCGGGGGCGAAGTGAGTTTGGGGCTGCGGTGGTTCCCGATCAAAATTGAGTAGGGGGACGGGTTCACGGGAGGGTGAGGAGGTTGCTGGCGAAGCGAACGGAGAGCGGGAGGTACTGGAGGTGCCGGATTGGCCGGGGCGGTGGCGGCGGCAGGAGTTGCCGGAGATGAGGAAGGAGGCCTCCCCGGGTCGAATGCGAGCTAGGGGAGTGCCATTGGGGTGGCGTGAGGTTGCCTGCGTGCTCGGGGGAGTTCGGGGACCTCTTTTTATAGCTCGTCGAGGTCGATTCCGCGGCGGCCGGATAAGAACGACGGCGGACCGCCTTCCTGTAGTGGCAGGGCGTCGTGGCGGCGACGAGCGCTAGGGGACACGCTTGCGGATGAGCACGCACTGCTCCAGGAGGCAGGTGGCGAGCGGGGGAGGCTCGGACGGCGCCGACATGAGCAGGGGCTGCCGGGCGGCCGCGGCGGCTAGCTCTTGGCCTGCCAGGGCGTGGCGAGGGGCGGCTTGGCGTGTTGCGGTGAGAAGGGGAGCGTGTGGCGTGGTGCTGCAGAGCGGGCCAAAACCATGGGGGCCAGCGTGTCGGCTCGGCGCACGTGCGTGCCAAACGCACGCTCTGCTCGCGCCCTAGGCGTGCACGGGATGTGCTCGACGTAATGCTAGAGCATGCTACAGAGCTTGGGTGAGGCTGGCATTTAGCAGATCTAGGTTAGGAGTAACGGGGAGTCTAGTGGACATGCTTGTTTGATCAGAGGTGCAAGTTCACAGTGCAATGCCACAATTTATGTCAAAACAGATCATGCCCGTAAGGTGTTTGATAAAATGCTAAGGGCACTTAGGCAGGTCTTGGAGTGGCCAAAAACTCCAGATTGTGGTCTCTTTAGATGTACAAGAGGGTGGTGAGGTTAGTTTGCCAAAAGCAGAAACTTGCTAGTGCAAGTTTTGCAAAACTACAATTCTGGACAGGAAATAAATGACATTATTTCATGAACCAAAAATATGCCAATGGGTGCATGCTCCTGGACTTAGGGGTTTGGTAGGGCTGTCTACAAGTGGGAGAAAGCACAAGATCATTGGAGCAAAATTAAATAGGGTTATAGTAGAAATCACAAGGCTGGACCAGAATGAAAATGAGGTTGATTCACTCAAATTTTTCAAAGAACAGCACTAGGTTTTTGCATAATGTTGAATCATATGCTACTACCAATATCCCATAATTTTGGTGGAGGCTAGAAAGAATTATTTAAAAGGGTTGTAGTGCAAATTGCACTCTGGACCAGAGAAGGAAAATTGAGTGTAGAGCTCAAAATATTCCATGAATAAAAGATATTTTTGTATAAAAATGATTGAAAAACATCACATGACATCTCCAAATTTTGGTTGGAATTTTAAGTGAATTTATCAAATGGTTGTAGTTCAAATATGGCCATATAACCTTGAAAAACCATTTTTCAAGAAAATAAAGATCAAGCAATTTAATTAGTTAATTAGTTATACTGATAAAAGAAAAGTTTTTCTTGAGAGGTTAATCAAGTCCAATAACATAATTGAAAGGTTTTCACTCTGGGGAAAAACTCCATAATAACAAGGGAGAAAATGGTTCAAAAATCAAAAGGGAGCCCAGAAAATAAAAGTTTTAATTCCTGGCAAAAAAAAAATTTAATAAAACAAGGCCAAAATTTTGGAGTGTCACAACACTACCCCCCTTAAGAAAAATCTCGTCCTCGAGATTTGTTCAAAGCTGTTTTAAGAAAAACTATAAGCAGTAAAAATGTGGCTACAGTGAGAGGGCAATAAGTGGTGAAAAAGCACAGTCTGAAAACTGGTGCTGCGTGGAAAAGTCTACGGTTCGGGACAAAAACATGAGATTTCTACGTTGGATATAAATTTAGAATAACTTCTAAATTTAAATATACGCTGGTCGTACCCGAGAGCACAGTGCTCCCTCTGGTTGACAGGTGGACCCAGGGCCCACTGTCAGCCTCTTCTTCTCCCTCTGGATCTCTCTTCTTCCTCTCTCCCGTGCGCTTTCTCGCGCTTTCTCCACCGGCGATGCCTAGCGCGTAGGGCATCTAGGCCGTACCGTGGTAGGGCGCGGCGTGCTAGCTGCTGGTGCAGCGTGCACTCACCTCGCGGGCCAGCGCGCTGTCGGCACTGCTCGCGGATTCGTCTCTGAACACCGGTGATCGGCGACGAGCGGCGTTAGTGGACTTCGCCCACCGTACACCGAGCTCGAGCTATAAAACGGCTGGGGTGCCCCTCTCTTCTTCCTCACACCTGGCCTCACTTCTCCTCCTCTCCTTCTCCCTCCATTACTGCTTACAAAGGCTCGGGTTAGGCTCTAATGGCGGAGGCGATGCCGGACTGGTTTGTGATCCTGATATTTGGAGGGCTGGCGACACTACTGGGGCTTTCTGTGCTCCTGTGCGCGATGATCCTCGACGATCGTCGCGACGCTGCTGCTCGGGTGTTGGCTCTCCGCGGTGGTGGTGATCATGAGGTGTAGATGGGGTGTGCCGGGTGCTAACTGTTGTTAGGGAGGGTGATCAGCCGGATGCAACACTGTTGCAAAGTTTTGCAAACAGTGTATGTGTTCGAATGATTATGGTTGTGAGTCTGCTGCCGTGGTGTTGCGAGAAATTAACTAATCCACGCCGTGAGGAGGTGCAGATGTAGCAACTCAGGGAAAAGAAATCTCACTCCAGGATTTTGCGAGGGAAAAACAGTTAATTTTAAAAGAGCATAAACCACAACAAAAACTACGCACATTAGTAGAAGCCAAATAATTGACTCGTCGCACAAACTCAGGGTATCACGCATAAGTCACACACATAAATAAATGTTGCAATAATGAACACCGTAGCGATGTCTAAAATGGAAACGGTAACTGGACGGGGTCCCTAGAAAACGTCTCTGGTACTGGGATACACTCCTCTTCTATCGGGGGAAGTGGATTGACCAGTCGATGCACGTGTCTCTCCTGGTCGGGCCTTAGTGCTCTGCCGATGGCAATCTGAGGATTTAAATCTGCGAGGCTCTGGAGATAACCCATCACACGTTGGGTTAAACGCTCTTGAGCGATGACGTACTGGACAAGGTTGGCCAGGACTGGGTCTCTCTCAATGCGTCCACCGGGAAAAGATGTCACTCCTCCGGGTGCTGCACGGCTCGGGAAGTAATAATACCCTCGTTCGCTGGCATAGGGTACCGCGAATCGAAGGCAAGCAAGCGCTTCATATGCAACAGCTTCTATGGCCATCTGTGAGGTTGGCATAGATTTCCCCACGAAGGAGACCTCTGTTGGGTCTTGGTTTGAGTTTACGGGAGGGATGTGTACTGCTGCCCAATATCTCGAGGTGGAAGGGGTAATTCTTGATTTGAACAGCTCGTACTGGGGTGGCTGGGTAGCGCCCATGGTACTGCAGGTAAAATCCCGCAATATCTTGACAAAACTACCTGGGTTTGCATCTGGGGTTCTCAGATAAATGCTAGGGCTCGGCATGGCAAGAAAATGGTTGTGAGGGTGGTGCACAAAGTGAGAGGTGCTTGGCAAGGTCACGCGGTGGCCTTTTTATAGCACCGGAGCTGGGTAATTTTTTTTTACCGAGGTGAATGGTAAAGAAAATTTTCAGCTCTGTTCCAACGGTCGGGGTCAAGCCACAGATTCACACATTTCACTATAGTGATGTGTTACTGTGGGGTTGACGGGGTGGTCTTTTGGTAACTGTGCCCGGGATAGAAATCTTTTACTGCATACTGGCGTATCCAGGCAAGGCTACCATTAAAACAGAGGCATGACAACAGGCGGCGTTTAAATACAAGGCCACACGATTACAAAGCGAGGGTACATTGGGACTCGATACAACTCGGGTGACCTAGTCTACCTCGTTTACATCCAAGCGGGCGTGCCTTGAGGCTCCTCCACGGGTCTCGTCGTCGGAATTAGCTGGAGTGGGTTGAGGGGCTGCAGGCTCGGGGTAGCGATGAGGACCATCTCGGGGATTGTTGGCCACAATCCCGTTGGAGTGTGCTCCCAATATGCGACGAAGCACTTCTGGGGTTATCGCAGCACCTTGGCTGATGGCTAGGGCAGGCCTCAGGGATTCGATCGGGTGTCCAAACAGCACGACTGGGTTGTCGGCCTTGGGCTCGTTCTCTTCTCTTGCCGGGGCTCGACGAACCAGCTCTCCTCGAGCTGCGATTAGATCAATAGTGATTTGATCGCACAGTTCCTCTAGTGCACTTACATAGCGCACTAGGTGCAACAATGCAGGATCTGTCTCGTGATCTCCGTTGGCAACTTGGGGTGGCCTACCATACCCTTCACGTCTGGGGTAGTAGTGGAACGAGCGACAGTTAACTCTAGGCGACAAGTGCCGGAGATGAACTATAGCCTCTCGAGCAGCTAGTTGGATGGCTTGAAGCTCAAAGGAAGTTGTTCTTCTGGTGAACCTGTAGGGGCGCTCGGGCCCTAGACCCCTACCGTAGATGTGTACAGTGGCCCAGAATTGACGGTTCTCACCGCTCATGGGTCCTTGGTACACAACATATTCTGGGGGCTCTTCTAACGCATAGGCACGACGGGTTAGGTTTGCGAGTATGGTCACAAAGCCTCCATGGTTGGTTGCTGTGGTCTCATTGTGCACGACAGGGCCAGGCATTGTAGCTTGGTTTGGGGTAGAGGCTGTGCTGTGCTGTGTTGGGGTTAGCATGCCCCTTTTTATAGGAAAAAGGGGACGGAGTCTTCCCTTGCACGCTTGCGAGAAAGGACTATTTAGGGGCCGGTCACTGGCGCATGAGCGACAGGTTAGGTTGATAGGCTGGGCACCGACTGCCAAAAGGTGTTGGGTTATTGTGTGGCTATCTTGCACGGGAAGCTTGGCTGGGGTGTGGTTATGGTTTGGTGGGTTGGTTTGCCTAAGTTTATAGACCCGGCTAAGATAGGATTAGCCAATGGTCAGCCTGGCTCTGATACCAAGTCTGTCACGACCAGGTTTTCCGGGTTTTAAATTCCAGAAAAAGACCGTCGTGCTCATCAGCCCCAAGATTACTGTTAGCTGATGAGGCTCCAACTTGATACAGAAATTCCAAGCAAAATACAATATATGTAGTACAAGACCATTCTGGCCTGTGAGTACAACAATTGGGTTTCTAGTGGTCGGTGGCGGAAGCGGTTTGTGGATCGTCAGCGTATAGGGGACTCCATTTCCCACAGGAACAGCTGACCAGGTTAACTCCTATCTTCGCAAGGCTGCTATCACCGTTGCTTAGGTCTCGAGGCTGTCATCGCCACGCTCCTCTCCAAGCAGAAATCTGGCCAAGACAATAGCCAGGGACAAGCCAGTGAGTACTTTGAATGTACTCGCAAACATTAAGAACACAGGTATAATATAATTGGTAAACATGCCCAAAAAAAATTCTATGATCATATCGTCAGTCATAAATAAAACATCTTTTATTCATGCAAGCAGGTTATTTTCATGCAACATGAATAAGCAATAATAGAGTGGGAATAAAATGCCGCAGTCGGGCGTCTGAGCGACACCACGTAAAGGGCTTTAAAAGAAATGCCACAGTCGGGCGTCTGAGCGACACCATAAAAAGGGCTTTAAAAGAAATGCCACAGTCGGGCGTCTGAGCGACACCACATAAAGGGCTTTAAAAGAAATGCCACAGTTGGGCGTCTGAGCGACACCACATAAAGGGCTTTAAAAGAAATGCCACAGTCGGGCGTCTGAGCGACACCACATAAAGGGCTTTAAAAGAAATGCCACAGTCGGGCGTCTGATCGACACCACATAAAGGGCTTTAAAAGAAATGCCACAGTCGGGCGTCTGAGCCACACCACATAAAGGGCTTACGAGATAAATAATCACAATGAATAACCAGGAGGTAGAACCGTCCAGGGATACTCGATAATATAAATAATGCAACGGGTTAGTCCATCACAAGATAATAATCATAATCTTCACAAGTCACAAGTCACGGTCCAAGTTCTGGTTTAACAATCTCTCCTCCGAAGACCGACACTAAGACCAACACTTGACCCATCCCAGACTGTAATCCTTAACCATGGACACGGCTATTCGAATAGGTTTAATCTCTGCAGAGGGTGTACTCTTTACCCACGAGTAACGGATTCCTTTAGTCCATCGGGACTAATTCCGTCTACGGTCTTTTAGTTGAAAACCCGCCTAACTTGCACACACCAGCTTAACTCACCGGTGTCTGGAATCACCCACGACACCTGTCAAGCAAACTCTAAGTGGGGA
>NW_024117513.1:0-14043 GCF_003073215.2 Triticum urartu | reverse complement strand
GAGATGGTGGAGAAGCTATCTCTCACCACAAGACCACATCCACATCCTTACTACATCCAATGGTTCAACAACAGCGGCAAGGTTAAGGTAACACGTACTGTTCGTGTGCATTTTAGTATCTCTACATATGCTGATTATGTTGATTGTGATGTGGTACCTATGCAAGCATGTTCCTTATTACTTGGTAGACCATGGCAATTTGATAAAAATTCTATTCACCATGGTAGAAACAATCAGTATACTCTTGTTCATAAGGATAAAAATATTACTTTGCTTCCTATGACTCCTGATTCCATTTTGAAAGATGATATTAATAGAGCTAATAAAGCAAAACAGGAGAAAACTAAGAGTGAAAATCAGATTGTGGCAAAAGAATTTGAGCACCAAATGAAGCCTAATAATAAACCATCTACTGTTGTTTCTGAAATTAAATTGAAAAGTGCATGTTTACTTGCCACCAAATCTGATATTGATGATCTAGATTTTAGCAAATCTGTTTGCTATGCTTTTGTGTGCAAAGAGGCATTATTTTCATTCGAGGACGTGCCTTCCTCTTTGCCTCCTGCTGTCACTAACATTTTGCAGGAGTTCGCCGACGTCTTTCCACAAGACGTGCCACCGGGATTACCACCTATTCGCGGGATTGAGCATCAAATTGACTTAATTCCCGGTGCATCATTACCCAACCGTGCACCATACCGTACCAATCCAGAGGAGACGAAGGAGATTATGCGTCAAGTACAAGAACTGCTCGACAAAGGTTATATACGCGAATCCCTTAGTCCTTGTGCTGTTCCTATCATTTTAGTGCCGAAAAAGGATGGTACGTCGCGTATGTGCGTTGATTGTAGAGGCATTAATAATATTACTATTCGTTATCGTCATCCTATTCCTAGGCTAGATGATATGCTTGATGAATTGAGTGGCTCTACAATATTCTCCAAAGTTGATTTGCGTAGTGGTTACCATCAAATTCGTATGAAGTTGGGAGATGAATGGAAAACAGCATTTAAAACTAAGTTTGGATTATATGAGTGGTTAGTCATGCCTTTTGGGTTAACTAATGCACCTAGTACTTTCATGAGGTTAATGAACGAAGTTTTACGTGCTTTCATTGGACGATTTGTGGTAGTTTACTTTGATGACATATTGATTTATAGCAAATCTTTGGAGGAACATTTGGAACATTTACGTGCTGTTTTTATTGCTCTACGTGATGCACGTTTGTTTGGTAACCTTGGAAAGTGCACCTTTTGCACCGACCGAGTATCTTTTCTTGGCTATGTTGTTACTCCACAGGGAATTGAAGTTGATAAAGCCAAGATTGAAGCTATTGAGAGTTGGCCGCAGCCCAAAACGGTCACACAAGTGAGGAGTTTCCTTGGCCTCGCTGGTTTCTATAGGCGTTTTGTGAGAGATTTCAGCACCATTGCTGCACCTCTCAACGAGCTTACAAAGAAGGATGTGCCTTTTGTTTGGGGTACCGCACAGGAAGAAGCCTTCACGGTATTGAAAGATAAGTTGACACATGCTCCTTTACTCCAACTTCCTAATTTCAATAAGACTTTTGAGCTTGAATGTGATGCTAGTGGAATTGGATTAGGAGGTGTGTTATTACAAGATGGAAAACCTGTTGCATACTTTTCTGAAAAATTGAGTGGGCCTAGTCTGAACTATTCTACTTATGATAAAGACAATATAAATACCATCGCTGACGGGGCTTCATGAGATAACCAAGTCAATATGATACTGAGAAAATTTCTTTATTTCCAAGTTGATATCATTCTTCTAATAGATGAAAATACCACCAGTACGACACTACTAGGAACAACAAACCTACTAGTAGTTGAACATATAAATCACAGCTAGGCAACCCGCCTCTCTAGAGCAACTGCGTCGTGCGATTAATGTGGTTCGCTCGATCTACCGCTATTGTAGCGTTTTACAGCGCTGTCAATAATCCAACCATCTGTTTCTCGCACGTTATTGTTTCATGCTCCAGTGGATGACGGGTGGGTTTTCTTTGCCCACGGGCCCAGCGTGGTGGTGCACCTCGTGTGTGGCCTGCGTGAAAAAGAAAGACTCTGCAGCGAGCGTGGGGTTCGCACGGTGAAACCCTACACCAAATAGTAAAAAGCCCGTGCGTTGCCATGGACATTTAAAAAATCTATAGATAGCATGTGTAAACATAACTATATGTTAAAATGCCCGTGCCGTAAGAGGTTTAGTCCCACCTTGCCATGTGAGGAGCGAGTCGACCGGCTTAAATAGCAGTGTCGTCCAAAAGTGATAAGCATTGATGGCTGAAGGTTATTGCGTGTCATTGTTGACAATATCCCTCAAAAAAGGAGCATTGATGGCTGCCCGACACTTTTTGCTTCGTAGGTGCAGTGTGCAGTCCGACAGTAGAGGGCAAGGTCCGGTGCAAGGGCGGCGGCGAAGGTAGCAAACATCCGATGGAAACACGGTCATAAAGAAGAACTTTTTTAAAAATATATATGAAGTTCTAAAGGAGCATCTGACTTGTGAGCATTGTACATGCATATCCCCCTTTACTTAACTATACACTTAGATTAACATCTCTATGCTACAAATTAAGAAAATACAAAAATACTTTGTGTAAACATTACAAATTCACGATATCTATCTTGGGTGGTATAGTAGGACACTACATGAAACAATATCACAAATAAACATCTTTGTTGAATGTAACTTCGCCGAGAAAAATAGGATGGCCCTCTTGTCTTATATGAAGAATATAAGTATATATGTCAATACAGAAGATAAGAGGGCCATACTGTTTTTCAAAGATTAAAAATTAGGAATTTACAAGAGAGTTCCAACCCTAAGGCAAAAGGGAAAAATAACAACAAGATGTTGTATAGGATGTGCTGCCTCTCACAAGCATCTTTAAACTGCTTAATGTCACCTTTTGTGAGGAATGAGCTAAGAAATCGCAATGCAAATTTACATGTTCAAATTTATCAAAAAAAAGTACTCACGGGACTTCAGATAAGAGCAAAACCTAGCATGCAAATACCAAAGTCATATTCTTTTCCACCAACAATTCATGCTAAACTCCCGAGATTCTTGATATGGTATGACATACTAATGCATCAATATAGTGCTCACATTTTCCCCTTGGATCGATTAATTGACAATAACACTCAACCATGGACATGTACTATTTCTATTATTATTTTTTGAAATGGACGTGTATCAACCATCTAATTCCCAAAATTGACCAAAAATCTAATTTCTCTTCATCTCAATCTTTAGCAGAAAGCTATTCTATTAATCTAATGTCTTTTGCCCAGGATACTCTCTGCGGGGTCCCCCTCACGTCGTCTCCCTGAGTGAGGCTCCCCTCCCTCCCTCCAGTTCCCCCTACCCCTAACCCCCTCTCTCCGCCGCCGGCGTGCACCACCGGGCCTTGCTCGCGTGGTGTTAGCGCGGCAGCCCTGACATTCCCCGCACGCGATGCCCCTTCTCGGGAGGTGGCGCCTGGCGGCGGTGCTCCTAGGTCGCCAACGGGTCCGGTAGCGGCGCGATGTCTCAGGTTGTGCAGCACCGAGTGGTGAGGTGGCAATGGCGTGGCTGATTGGCTGCCTATTTCGTAGGAAAAAAGACAATTGCTAGACCAGATAAGAATCTACTTACTGCTCACTCTCTTCCTCGAGTACTCCTCTTCTTCTCTCGTCTCTCTGCAATCAGTCAAGCTTGCCTGCCGACACCGCCGCCTGATGGCTCGACCCCCTTCATCACAAAACCTTATACTTGAAATGATATTGAGAGTACACCAAACTACACAGTAGGATTCCAAACTGAACCTTTATATCTAGCATATCATATCTATTCCATATTTCAAAATGCAGGAATACGATGCAACTCTGCAGCAGACAACACCATGTATTTGTTCTGTTACGCTACATTGCCATTTACTCTTTACATGGCCTTCTGTTCATCAATAACTAAACCGTGCCCAAAAGAACTGGATTCCTTTTAATTCACAATATGGCAATCCCATGTAAAGCTTGCATTACTGAGATAAAAAGGAAAGCGATTGACCTCCTTAATTAATTAGTAGGACCTTGATCCGGCACTTAGAAGCTTGCATACTGTGTTAAAAATAAAGTCAACGAGCCTGTTGTATGCACAAGAAGCAAGCACACAACCAACTTAATTAATTATTAGGACATCCATCGCTAATAATGGTTCAAAGTACAAACAACTCTTGAACCATTTGTTATTAATCGGAGGAACCTGGTTCAATGATCAACCTTATAAAACCTGACATACTGTTACATATAGGAAAACCATGGGAAACAACATGATCGAAAATATTCATAGATGAGGCCCAATATAGAAAACTAAAGGTGACAAAAAATATGGCAATGGAAAATGCTCTCTAAACTGAACTAAATAACCCCCACCAATTCTGATCCATGAACATTTTGCCAAAGAACCAATTCATGCCATAATATTATGCACCTACAAATTGTGTCTTCCTCTTCCTCTATCACCTGGAGGAAGTAGATAGTGATCCTTATTAAAAAAATACCATAATATATCAAGAAATAAACATGAATAAATATACGTAAACAGAAGGTACGTTAACACAATCATAAAATGAAAGGCATGGTTCTTCATTTATTTTCCATCTGCTTTGCTCCTCGTGTCTTCTTCGTCTATTGCCTCACCCCTATCCGTTGTTGTTGTGTCATCACGTTCCTCAGTACTGAGGGAACAAAACACAAACAAGTAATCTGAGAAGAGTATTTTTTAGAGAGGCATGCGGGCATTGACATATCAGGGAAAACGTCAATGACTAAACATTCCTATCAGGATTGCTAGCTTTACTCTTGGAATGTTGGAAGTGGGTGTTGAATGAAATATATATACTGTCTCATAAACTTCTTCACTTTTTGTTCAAGGATTTACCTTCATCAGCTACTGAATTCAGATTCAAACCAACCTACCCAAAGCCACCAACACATAAATCAGGCAACATAGCCTAAATCACTATATTCAACTCGGGGTGATGATTCGAACTGCATCTACTCATTCGGGACAGTTGGATTCCAAGTTTCTAACCACCAAAAAGAAGTAATGAAAACTCACCGAGGAAACAATTGAGGAAGAGATCGAGCCCGAGCCCGTGACACGAAGCAGCCCTGGCCGCCAGGTGCCGTTCCTTCCGCCTCCCCATCATGCACAACCATGTAAGCAAGCTGCACAGAGGAGTCGGCTCCGGGGCCTCCGCGTCTCCTCCCAGCTCCAACAGCGTGCCGCTAGTATCTCCCGTAGTAGCTCCGGCGGCGTCCGTTTCCGTTGGGAACCTCCACATCAGCGCCTAGCTGTGCAGCACCAAGCGGCCCCCCCCCCAGCGCCCGCCCCCGCCACGACGCGCGCAACAACGTCGATGGTGCACTTCTTGTCGCCTACATCCTCCTAACCAGGCGAGTGCACACATGCACCCCTCGGACCACCCTACCACAAACTGGATCGTCGTGTGCCCGACACTCCCGCCCATCCTCCACATCAGACTGCTTGGCATGAAATCTCTGCATTCGTGAATATATCCATGGCCACAATGTGTTTGTGGGACATAATCGAATTCTCCAAATTAGTGGATCGAGCACCAGACCCGGCAACTAACAAAATTCGTTGGCATCAGTGGATCATTGTGTTTGTCCGCCGAATCGCCGATGCTGCGGTGGCGCACGCTTCCCTAGTCCACCCAAATCACGGACGCCGTGCACAGTGCCCTTGCGCTCGCGACGCCCACTGCACCGCCTCCGGCGCCGTGGGTGTGCTCACGCCGCTGATGCCCGTGGGTCGTCATTGCTTGTCGCTGCTGGCCACGCAGCCAGGAATCGCACCGCCGCCGTGAATGATTTGAACCATTCCAAGACTACAATATGAGCGATCTGGGAGGAGTACGTACAGGGAAGTTGCCCTTCCCATTCCAGGATTACAAAGAGCGATTTCTGGTTCGAGTAGGTACAGGCAGAAAATATGATTTCACTATGAGAAGATTGATGGTATGGGATTTGCATCTACTTTTGTCAGGCCTTGGCGTCAAGGGAAGAAAAATATTGTGTTCCAATTTTTACATGAGAGATGTGCCCTGAATTAACTCAAACTATGGTAGGTGGGGATTGCATGCCGATTTTTTCTGTCTTCTAAGGAAAGAGGAGGGACAACCGAAGTAAGGAATAAAATCGTTGGGGGTTGATATGATCGATCGATGGGACGGGTTGTGAACGAACGGACGAACGACTAACGGACTGCTCCATTAGGAGTAGAGATCACTCGCGTCCCCTTCTCCAATTCTCTCCGCCGCCACTATGCTGCCTCGTCCTCCCCCTATACTTCTATCCTCCTGAAGCCCAGCACATGGTCGTCGGCGGCGCCGCCGCTCGTGTCGTTCTTCCCCCAGCGCATCCCGCGGCCTCCTGCAGGACGATGCCTCGCCATCTTCCATCAGCCAGCGTTGTGGGCCGTGGTTCTGGACCGGTCACAGGTCGATGCCGAGGAGCAGAGGAGGACCGCGTGGGGAGAAGGAGCAAAGGAGGACGTGTCACACCCTAGCGGAATTCTGAGATGGGAATCGAACTAATTTCAGTGGATCTTGCGGAGAAGCAAAGGGGAAAGTAGCCCCGCTAGGGTTTGTATTACTATGGGAGGTAAGATTGTATCATAGTGATAGTTCACAGAATAATCGCATGACCATTACAGACGGGGCCGCATAGCTTTATAGCCAGCCGGCAATGGTTGACAGCTACAGGAACGGAAAAAGGAAATGCTACAGTTACAGTGGTAACGGTACATTGAATCGGCGACCCGGGGGAGCCGTTAGATAGATCGATCGTGGCCGTCCGTTAACTGAATGCTGGACACTTGTAACTGAATATGCTGGCCTGACAATGCCTCCCACCAAAAATGAACTTGTCCTCAAGGAGATGAGCGATTGAACCAACGGTCGATGGTCGCCTTGAAGAATGCAGGAAATGTTTTCTTCATGAATGCCGCATCTTCCCAAGAAGCTTTGTTAGGTGGCAAGTTTTCCCATTGAACTAGCCATTGAACCACCGGCAAATTGTTGCGTGGAACCTGACGTGTTTCCAAGACCCACACTGGCTCGGTCTGAATCATACCATCTTCTCGTACCAGCGGCAAATCAGAACAGGGTACTGCCTTCGGTCTGACATGCTTTTTGAGCTGGCTAACATGGAAGACTGGATGAATGCTGGTGCTGTCAGGTAGAAGCAGTTTGTAAGCCACGCGCCCCGCCTTTGCTGTGATGCGAAACGGCCCATAGTACTTGCTTTGCAGTTTGATGTGTGTACGCAACCCAAATGCATTGAGCCGATAGGGCTGCATTTTAAGGTACACCATGTCACCAACTTCCAAAACTCTTTCAGTACGCTTGCGATCAGCGTATTTCTTCATGCGGGCTTGAGCAGCAGACAAGTTTGTCTTGAGATGTTGGAGCAGCGCATCTCTGTTGTTGAAGAATTGTTGAGCATCTTCTGCCATATTATCAGGTAGGATGTGTTCACAAATGTTGGGCGGAGGAAATCCATAAGCAGCTTCAAATGGGGTCTTCTTGAGAGAAGAATGATATGACGTGTTATACCAATATTCAGCCATAGACAAGTGTTTGGCCCATTGCTTGGGTTTGGTAGAAGTGAGGCAGCGCAGATAGTTCTCGATGCACTGGTTGACGCGCTCCGTTTGGCCGTCCGATTCAGGATGATATGCTGAGCTGTATCGCAAGTCTGTTCCCATTCCTTTGAAGATATCTTGCCACATTTGACTGGTGAAGATAGGGTCCCGATCAGACACTATTGCCAGTGGAGGGCCATGCAACTTCAACACATTATCCACAAAGGCCTGAGCAACTGTGTGAACTCTGAATGGGTGTGAAAGGGGAATAAAGTGGGCAAATTTGGACAGTCTGTCCACCACAACCATAATAACATCTTTTCCATTGGATTTGGGCAAGCCCTCGATGAAATCCATGCTCAGATGAGTCCAGACCATATCAGGGATTTGCAGTGGGTCAAGATAGCCTGGGTATGAGCAATTTTCCCCTTTGTTTTTCTGACAAACAGGGCATGCAGCTACAAATTGATCCACATCCTATTTAAGGCCTGGCCAATAGAAAATCTGTTTGATGCGATGATAAGTTGCTTTCATGCCCGAATGGCCCCCTAATGCAGAAGCATGGAGTGCAGTAAGTAGCTTGTCCCTGAGTACTTGATCTTTACCCACATAAATCTTCCCTTTGTGCCTTATGACCCCTGAATGCAGAGTGTTCTGATGGAAGGTGTGATCAGGAGCCAACAGTAGTTTTTCCATGAGTGATTGGCAAGTACTGTCATTAGTGTATGAAGCTTCTACTGCTGATATCCACTGGGGAGTGACCAATGACATGGCCATAAGGGTGTTCTTCCTGGAAAGAGCATCAGCAACAACATTTTCTTTCCCTTTCTTGTACTGCAGAGTGAAATTGAACTCTAGCAACTTAAGCATTAACTTGTGTTGAATTCCAATGGTGACTTTCTGGTCAGTCATATACTGCAAGCTCTGGTGATCTGTCTTGATTATGAGGTCATTGCCCAGGAAGTAATGTCTCCACCTCTTTAAGGCAGGAATGATTGCAAGTGCTTCCTTTTCATAAGTTGATAGTGCAGCATTGGTAGGGCATAGAGTGGAACTGAAATAAGCTAGAGGCCTACCTTGCTGCATCATACTGCTCCCAATCCTACTCCAGAAGCATCTGTTTCCAATGTAAAGGGTTCAGAGAAGTTGGGTAGGGCAAGGACTGGAGCACTGACCATTGCTTGTTTTAAATCCTGAAATGCCTGGGTTTGGGTTTGTGTCCATTGGAAACTGTCTTTCCTCAGAACATCATGCAGTGGCCTGGCAATGGTTCCAAAAAATTTGACAAATCTTCTGTAATAGCCACATAAACCCAGAAATCCTCGAAGTTGTGTTGGAGTAGTAGGTAATGGCCAGTCAGCAACTGCTGCTACCTTGGCTGGATCAGTGGAAACACCCTCTCCAGTGATGATGTGGCCCAAATACTCAACTTGTTGCACTCCAAACACACACTTTGACATTTTTGCAAAGAGTTGATGTTCCTTGAGTAACTGCAACACTATTTGCAAGTGGGCTATGTGTTCAGTAAGTGACTTACTGAAGATTAATATGTCGTCAAAGAAAACCAAGACAAACTTTCTGAGATAAGGGCCAAAGATGCTGTTCATTAGTGCTTGAAACGTCCCAGGTGCATTAGCAAGGCCAAAGGGCATTACCAGAAACTCATAGTGGCCAAAATATGTTCTAAAAGCTGTCTTTGGTATATATTCTTCACTCATTCTGACCTGGTGATAGCCTGATCTCAGGTCTAACTTGGTGAAGTAAGTTGCTCCATGCAGTTCATCAAGTAAGTCCTCAATGACAGGAATAGGGAACTTATTCTTGATAGTAGCAGCATTCAACTTTCTGTAATCAATGCACATTCGCCAAGTGCCATCCTTTTTCATAACTAGTATTGCTGGAGAGGAGTAAGGGCTTTCACTAGCTCTAATAATTTTATCCCTGAGCATGCCATCAATCTGCCTTTCTAACTCATTTCTCTGCATATGAGGCACTCTGTAGGGCCTAGAGTTAGGTGGTTTTTCCTTTTCCTTCAATGGGATTTTATGTTCATGTGACCTCTTGGGGGAAAGACCTTTGGGCTCTTGGAAAACTTCAGGAAATTGCTGTATCACTTCCTCTACAGGTGGAGGAATTGTGTTGTTGGCAGGTTTTTTCATTGTGGTGTCCCTTATGAGGTGTAGGACATGACCAGGTGCTCCTGCTGCCATGAGCTTATCCACTTCTGCAGCTTCAATTGGTGTGGCTTCTGCTATGGTGTCACAAGCTTTAATGGTGACCAGTGTGAACTTGTTCTGCATAACAGTGATTTGTCTGGGGTTGTAGTGGAAGGAGACAGGATTGTGGTTAGCCATCCAATCACTTCCAAGTACCATATCATGACCAGGGAGGTCAAGCACTCTGAACTGTTGTTCAAATTTGGTATTGCCTGCTACAAAAGTGGTTGTGGGTACAAAAGCACCAGACCACAATGTGCCCCCACCTGCAACTGTTACAGCTCTGGAAGTGTCCTTGAGGATAGTGCAGTTTGTAGATAATGCAAACTTAAGGCTGATGAATGTGGAATTGCTCCCTGAGTCTACAAGTGCAATTCCTTGCTTTCCTCCAATCTGCACTAAAATTGAGATAGTGTTGACATTATCTGATTGCATTGCCTGAGCCGAAATGGTCATACATTTTTCTTCAGTTTCTGGTTGCTCCTCAAGTTCAGTTTCTTCCAGTACTTCCTGCTTTGTGGGTTGTTCAGTTGGTTCTTCACCTGTAAGGACATTCAGGACAGGTGCAAGTTTACACTTGTGACCATGGAACCATATATCTCCACATCTCCAGCACTTGCCTGGCTCTCTAGCCCTTTGATTCACTGCAACTTGTTTGGATTCAGTTGGTTTTTCAGGAAGAGGAGTTGGTGTTTTCTGATAGTTGCTTGAGCTTTTGCCATTGCCTGCATATGAGCTGTAAGATTTCTTCTCAGGTAGTGCCCTTTCTAGATCCACAGCTAACCAGTAAGCTTCAGTGAGTGAAGCAGGCCGTAATGGACGCACTTGAAACTTGATGTGGGAACGTAGACCATTGACATAGCATCGTATAAACCAGCTTTCATCCATTATTGGGTTTTCTGCCTGTACTTCTGCCATAAGCTCCTCAAACTGATCTGTGTATTCAGAAACAGTGAGAGTGTTCTGTTTCAAGCTAGTGAATTTCTTTGTCAGGTCATATGAACTTGCTGACGAAAACCTGCGTAGTATTTCTTCACAGAATTGAGACCAAGTTAATTGCTTTTTCAGTATGCCTGAGCGACGTAACCATACATCAGCTTTTCCCACTATGTACAGTTGAGCAAGGCTGACTTTGTACTCTGCTGGTGCCCCTGCCATCTGAAAGTATTTATCGCACTGACAGATCCATCCTGCTGGATTTTCACCATCAAATCGTGGGAAATCCATGCGAGGGCCTTTGGTGATGCTCTTAAGGAATTGTGTTCTCATCTCCTGTTCATACTGTTTGGGAAATTCATCCCAACCCTGGCGCACCCTGGCAGCCTGAAAATTGTTGAAAGTGGGTGTACGAGCAGTTTTGTAAGCTGCTGTAGGAGTTGCATTACCAGAAGGAGCGTCTATGGTTGCAGCCGTACCAAACCCTGGAGGAACAGAGGACCGAGGAACCTGAATTGGTGCGAGGTTAGGGGGTATTTGTGCCACCAACTGACGAGTCTTGGCCTGTTCAAGTGCAAGGCGTTTGCGCAAATCTTCAGTCAGTGGTCTGTCCTCAGGTGCACTTGCCTCATTGTTTGGGATCTGTTGCTCAGAAACTGGTTGGCCTGGTTGTGCGGATGTAGATGCATCTGAGAGTGTCATGGATTTGAGCACGTCTGCCATAGCTGCAAGCTGTGTATTCAGAGACGAAACAGCTTTTTGGACTCCATCCAGCACCGACACCATGGTATCCTGCTTGAGGCCAATGCCGTGCACATCCTTGCGGAGATCGTCGACCTCTCCACGCAGCTCTGCAGTTTCGTCACGGTGCTGCAGAAATTCGCCCTTCATAGCCAGGAGTTCGGCGACGTCCGACTCATCGAGACTGGCCTTGCCTTTCCCCATCGTGACTGAGTGATTCAGAAGGGAATTTTACCCCCAGGACTTGCCTAGGAACCAGATCTGAACACTCCGCCCTGCCGCCGCCCACGGAAACGCCACCGGAACAGCACCACACGCCGCCGACCTAGGATTTTACAGAGTGAGCGATTTGCTCAAACAACCAGTCAGGCTCGACGCGCTGCCGACGAATGAGTCTACCGCCGCCTGCGCCACCTACACCGCCGCCAACGCCACCGATACCGTTGTCGTCGACGAAAGAGGGAGGGAAGGGTGGGAAATCACCGTCGCCGCTCCGATCTGCTGCATCGCCGAGGAGAACCTACGCTCATGATACCAATTGTCACACCCTAGCGGAATTCTGAGATGGGAATCGAACTAATTTCAGTGGATCTTGCGGAGAAGCAAAGGGGAAAGTAGCTCCGCTAGGGTTTGTATTACTATGGGAGGTAAGATTGTATCATAGTGATAGTTTACAGAATAATCGCATGATCATTACAGACGGGGCCGCATAGCTTTATAGCCAGCCGGCAACGGGTGACAGCTACAGGAACGGAAAAAGGAAATGCTACAGTTACAGTGGTAACGATATAGTGAATCGGCGAGCCTCGCGAGCCATTATATAGATCGATCGTGGCCGTCCGTTAACTGAATGCTGGACACTTGTAACTGAATATGCTGGCCTGACAGGACGGCACTAGGGGGAAGAAGCAGCGAGACCGGAGGCCCAGACAGCGCTCGTGTCCTGTGTCGGACGCTGCTCGTCGGCCCTCGTCGTGGTCCTCAATCTAGGTTGCCCATCTCTATCTCGCCATTTTCTTCCTTCGAATTTTACCTTAGTTTTTTGATGATCTAATTTCAATCGTTGGTTTACTATTTCTCTAAGCATGATGTATGAAGATATGAGACAGAAAAGAACAGGAAGAATTTAGACGAAGAATTGGGTCATGGGGAACAAGGTGAATTCTCTTTCTCCCTCTGTCTCCCCCACGTTTGTTCCTACAGTTTGATTTTGATGTTATGGTTGATTCTATCCCTTCTTAGATTAAACTTCTCTGAACCATCTAAATCCCATTTGTTCAATGACTCTGAGTTTGCCACTCCTTGTCTCATATCCTGATTGCTTCAACGGAGTTTATTTCCTCGGTTAGTTGCTGGGTCATCTATGTCGTTGACTATCAAGGTTATGTTACTTCCCACTCCCTTTTTTGGTTTCTTCCTGTTGGAAGTGATGTGGCCTGAATCTTTCTTTGTCACCCTTTGGATATGTGTTCTTATGAAAGTTAGCGATTGGAGTTTCTCTGTTATGTCAGTACATGTTGCTGCTTTCAGGTTGTTTAATTATTTTATACGGAACACGTTGGCGTTATATGGAGAAGAGGCATATATATGATTCTTTGCGTATTTGCAGTGCCGTGACTGCAGAGGTATCCTTCTCTCTGTTCCAAATCTGATTCTTTGTGTCTCGGGTTTGCATATGCTTGCGATTCCCTACTCTGTTTGAATGCCATATGTATATGCATTGGTAGAGGTAAAAAATAAATCCAGAGAAGATAAAAAGGAAAGGACAGAGGATGCCCAGGAAAATGATGCTTAGATGTGTGGATTTGGAGAGGTCATGACTTTAATTTGTGATGAATCCACTATTCCGGAAGAGGTTCCAATTTATTATGAGAACAAAGTTGCTATCTATGATGATTATTCTGATGACTTGTATGATATAAAGAATAATGATAACCATGAAAATTTTCATCATGATTTTAGTTTTCCATTGGATTATGCCTCACATGATAATTATTTTGTTGAGTTTGCTCCCACTATTATTCATGAGAAGAATTTTGCTTGTGTGGGGAGTAGTAAATTTTCTATGCTTGTAGATCATGAAAAGAATGCTTTAAGTGCTGGTTATATTGTTGAATTCATTCATGATGCTACTGAAAATTATTATGAGGGAGGAACATATGCTTGTAGGAATTACAATAATATCAAGTTTCCTCTCTATGTGCTTAAAATTTTGAAGTTATGCTTGTTTTACCTTCCTATGCAAGTTGATTATTGTTCCCACAAGTTGTTTGCTCACAAAATCCCTATGCATAGGAAGTATGTTAGACTTAAATGTGCTAGTCATATTCTTCATGATGCTCTCTTTATGTTTCAATTCTTATCTTTTATGTGAGTATCATTGAAATCATCATGCCTAGCTAGGGACGTTAAACGATGGCGCTTGTTGGGAGGCAACCCAATTTTATTTTAGTTCATTGCTTTTTGTTACTGTTTAGTA
>NW_024117512.1:0-9223 GCF_003073215.2 Triticum urartu | reverse complement strand
AGTGCGTTATGCAGAAGAGCGCGCGCTGCAGCCGCAAAGAGGGGGATCTCTCGGTTGACGAGTACGCGCCCCGCATGAGGCTCCCCCCCGCCGGTCTCGCCGACATCGACCACGCGGTCACCGAGGTCGACCTCACCACCCAGTTCCTCCACGGCCTCGACCAACGCCTCAACAACATCCGCGTCATCTTGGGTGACACCGTCCCTCTGCCGCCGTTCGAGACGGTCTTTTCACGGGTCAAACTCGCCGAGGAGAACCTCGCCCAGCGCGCCGCCGAGGCTGGCGCCATGGTCCTCGCTGTCCACGGGAGCAGTGCTCCCCCTGGCGGTTCCTCCGGGGCCAGCGGCTCCGGCTCTCGCTCCGGTGATCATGGTGATCGTCCCCAGGAGCGCTCCAACGACCGCGACAACGGGCGCGGCTACAGGGCGCGGCGACCAAGGCCGCGGCGCTGCCCCGCCCTTCTCTCCGTACACGGGCTTCTTCGCTCCGTATGGGATGGCCTTGCCGCCGCCTTGTCCTGGCTGGGTTCCTCCAAACGCCGCGGGTGTCCTCGGCCCCTGTCCTGGCTCGCATGCCCAGGCCTACCCCATGCAGTACCAGCCTTACTCCGCCCCGGCGCCGTACCAGCCACCTCAACCCTCTTGGGATCATCTCACCATGTTGAACGCCGCCTACAGCGCCCACGGCTTCCCCAACTACGGCACTGCACCGAACGAATGGTACCTCGACAGTGGCGCCTCCAACCACGTGACTGGCAACTCTGGTAACCTCACAAACTCGTCTTCTTCATTAAAGCATAATTTTTCAAGCATTGTTGTAGGCAACGGTTCTCACATGCCCATCCATTCCATCGGCTCCACCACTCTATCACCCCATAACTTTCATTTACGCAACATTCTCTTCTCCACTAATGTCACCACTAGCTTCATCTTTGTTCGTCAATTTACCAAAGATAATTCTTGCTCTATAGAGTTTTACCCATTTGGTTTTCTCGTGAAGGACCTTCGCACCAGGAAAGTAATCATGATCTCCGCTAGCTCCGGCGACCTCTACCCCTTCATCAGCAATAACAAGACGTGGCGTGCCGCTTTCTCCGTTCAAGCTTCTTTCGGTGATGTGTGGCATCGTAGGCTCAGCCACCCCAGTGTTCAGTCTCTTAGTTCGTTATCACATGAATTTCTTCTCCCTTGTAATAAACCCTCATCTGCCCCATGTAGTGCATGTCAACTTGGGCGACAACCATGGCTCTCTTTTCCCACTTCTACTAGCCGCACGTATGCACCCTTCGAGTTAATACATTGTGACTTGTGGATGTCTCCCGTTGTGAGTTTTTCTGGCTACCAATATTACTTGATCATACTTGATGATTTCTCCCATTTTTCGTGGTCCTTTCCGCTACGTAAAAAATCGGACACGTCCCTCACGCTCCAACGCTTCTTCTCCTACGTCAAAACTCAATACAACGTTATCATTAAAGCTCTCCAATGCGATAACGGCGGCGAATTCATTAACTCTTCTCTTTGTACCTTCTTCTCCACAAATGGCATTGTCTATCGCTTTTCCTGTCCACACACCTCCCCGCAAAATGGCAAAGCCGAACGCCTTCTCCGAGCCACCAACGACATTGTTCGTACCCTCCTCATCCAAGCCATCTTGCCACCACCATTTTGGGTTGAAGCCCTCCACACCGCCACCTACCTCCTTAATCGTCGACCATCTCGTGCGGTTCACTACTCCACTCCATACTTTCTCCTTCATGGCATTCACCCGACCTATGATCATTTACGCGTTTTTGGCTGCCCTCTACGCCATGGCACCCCACAAGCTTGCTCCATGCTCTACACGGTGTGTTTTTCTCGGTTATCCACTAGAACACAAAGGCTATCGATGCTATGACCTCGCGTCTCGCCACGTTATTGTGTTTCATCACGTTATTTTTTACGAGTCCACCTTTCCATACGAGCCAACTCCACCTGCGCCCCCCCCCTCCCTTGCCACAGAAAATCCCGGCCGTCTCCCACTGCAGATCTGCCCTTTTCCCAATCCCAACGACCCACCTACCTCGGACGGATCCCACCCACCCGACCACCCAGGCCAGATTCGGTCTCCACCAATCCCGCCAACCCACTCACCCTACCACTCCGCCCCCACCACCACGCGTCCACCATCCAACGGCCAGCCCCACCTGCCTCGGTCTCCCACACGCGGCTCCCACCCCCCGTCACCTCAGGATCCCGTGCCTGCCCCGCCATCCGCCTCGGATCGCTCGCCTGCCGCATCTGACATCGCATCCACTCCGGATCCCGCGCCCACTACCGATTCTCCCACCCAGAGCCCCACCAAATCTCCCTCGTTTTCCATGTCAACCAATACCACGGCTCTACCAATCCCGCCTCGTGCACTCCCTGTTGCACCTCCTGTTAACTCTCATAAAATGCGAACTCGAGCCAAAACCAGTTTCTGTCAACCCCGGCTCTTATTTCTAGCTGATGCCATGTCTTCTACCATCTCACCCATTCCCCCCACCTATCACTCCGCCCTCAAAGACCCCAACTGGCTACAAGCAATGCGTGACAAATTTAATGCTCTAATGAAGAATTCGACTTGGTCTTTGGTTCCCAAACCTGCAGGTGTCAACGTGGTCACGGGCAAATGGATATTTCGCCACAAGTTCAACACTGACGGTACATTGGCTCGCTAAAAGGCGCGATGGGTCGTTCGCGGGTTCACACAAAAGGAGGGTGTGGACTATGGGGAAACATTCAGCCCCGTGGTAAAACCGGCCACCATCCGGGTGGTCTTGAGCATCGTCGTGTCAAGCTCCTGGCCAATTCATCAACTTGATGTGAAAACGCATTTCTTCATGGGGATCTCAAGGAGACTGTCTATTGTGCCCAACCGGCTGGCTTCCTCCATCCCTCTCATCCGGATCACGTTTGCCTCCTCCGTAAGTCCCTCTATGGCCTTAAGCAGGCTCCCCGCACGTGGTTTCATCGCTTTCAAACCTTTCTCCTCACCCTTGGTTTTCATGCCTCCAAAAGTGACTCCTCTTTGTTCATTCTCACTCATGGATCCTCCATTGCTTAATTATTGGTCTACGTGGACAACATCATTTTGACCGCTAGCACGCCTACCACTCTCCACTACGTCATCAACTCCCTCAAACGGGAGTTCTCCATGTCTGACTTGGGTGATCTCCATCATTTCCTTGGCATCTATGTGACACCCAACGCAGCCGGCTTGTTCTTGAACCAGCAACAGTACACGCTTGAGCTTCTCCAACGCGCCAACATGTTGAACTGTAAACCCGTGTCCACCCCATCGACACCACGTCCAAACTATCCGCTAGTGCTAGTCCACTGCTCACCAATCCCACTGCCTACAGGAGCATCGCTGGTGCTCTCCAATACCTCACACTCACTCGGCCCGGACATCTCCTACGCCGTCCAACAAATTTGCCTCTTCATGCATGAACCACGGGAGTCCCACATGCTCTTAGTCAAACGTATTCTACGCTACCTCGCGACACTTCTCACAACGGTCTCCAGTTCTATCGGTCTTCCTCCTTGGATCTTCTTGCTTATACCGATGCCGACTGGGCCGGTTGCCCGGACACACGCAAATCTACCTCAGGATTTTGCGTCTTTCTCGGGCAGAACTTGATCTCTTGGTCCTCCAAACGCCAGCCTACAGTCTCCCGATCCAGCGCCGAGGCTGAATATCGAGGTGTGGCCAACTGCGTTGCCGAGTCCTGCTGGGTCCGCCAGTTGCTTCATGAACTTCGGCGACCACCATCACGCGCGACTATCATCTACTGTGACAACGTCAGTGCGTCATACCTTGCCTCCAATCCGGTACAGCATCAACGCACAAAACACATTGAGATTGATCTACATTTTGTGCGCGACCGCGTCGCTCTTGGTGAGGCCCGTGTGCTTCACGTACCATCCAGCTCACAGTTCGCGGATGTCTTCACTAAAGGGCTACCATCCTTGGTGTTTATCGAGTTTCGATCCAGCTTGAACATCCTACCCAATGGCGTCCCAGTTGAGGGGGTGTTAACATGTAACTCTTGTGTTGTAACAGTATGGCACATCTAGCACGTCCAGCCCTAGTTTCTAGGATCTTAACCGCAGCCCAGGCCTGCGTGCCTACCTCTCCGGGCTTCTCCACTATGTAAACCTGCTGTACCATGTTGTAATTGTGTGATAGAATCAATCCACTGTTCTACTGGAATACCCAAGGTCCGGTTGCCCAGATCAGACGATGACGGCGTCCCGAATCAAATTCGAAGACACGATTCAGGTGTGAATAGTGTAATTTCGTGCTTGTCTTTTTCAAACACTATTCATTCATGCAGATTTTTCTTTTGGTTTTTTCATATGTATTTTGATTTCGGATCTGAAATTTCTAGGGATTGTAGACACATGTCCTATGAACATTCAAGAAAAATGTAGCGGATTCCGTACAGACAAAAAAACCACCAGCCCACAACATGCTGGTGCTGACAAACGGGGCCCATGGCACCACCTCAGGCTGACCAGCAGGGTCCATATCGACCTCAATAATCTGGGGGCATCATCAAAGTGTAAGAGCTCAAAGAAATCAAACCATTTCTTGTCCAGCAGCCAGGGATAATTAACCATTTAACTACTACAAGTCCATCATCTGAGTTTCAACTTATTGCACAAACCGAAAGGCACTATAGCCACTTGGTAAAGTTCGGCACCTAGCTACTACTCCCGGACAGTGCTCCTTGCAAACAATGGTCGTCAAACAGAGCCCCCAACCGGTCATCAGACGTCGTCATCATCGACCACCAGCACGCCGCCCTCGTCTGCCGCGGTGCGCCGCAGTCGCTGGATCACCTTCTCAACCTAAGCACATACATGACATAGCCGTGTCATTGCCATGAGCACAGGGAGAAACAGAAGATTCAGCTGAAATAATCATGCATGGAATGGGAGGAGAGCGAGCCCACCTCGCTATCCCAGTTGGTCCTGGCCGTGATGACGATCAGAGCCACCGTCTGGATCGCGACCCCTATGATCAAGCCCCACCAGATCCCCTGAATTACCACAAACAGATGCAACTGATCATCAGACCTCTGGAAAAATATGTTGCAAGATAGAGGTTAACTAACTGAAGATGAAATTAGGGTGGGAAGCTAATTAGCTTACAGCTGCTCCCAGGCTTGTTTTGAACCCTAGGACGCATCCAATCGGCAGCCCAATGATGTAGTAAGCCCCGACGTTGACATAGGCAACTATGACCTGCCACCCGCTCCCGACCGCGACTCCTGCAGAGATTCCAGGAGTTTAGTTCCTTTGGTCAATGCAAACTAGGTACTGTATGATCTCTGACAAAATTTCAGGTGTACCTGAGAGGATTGGCTGGATCCCATTCAAGAAGATGCTGATGGCCAGCAATGGCATCAGAGCGATGACGGCCTCGATCACCGTCGTGCTACTTGTGTAGAGGGTGCTCAGCGGGTACCTAAGGGCCATGACTACAATCGTGGCGAGAATGCTGAAGGCGATGCTCGCCATGACGACCACCATGACCGACAACCTCGCGACCTTTGGATGGCCAGCGCCAAGCTCGTTGCTGACGCGAATGCTGCACAATACATTGATGCAAATGTTTGATCAGCACGGGAAAAATGGGTATACATCCTGGTAGGTCTCGTTCATTTGCACTGACCTGGCCGCATAGCTCAAACCAAGCATGATTTGGAAGTCCCAGTTCCAGTAGTTGATGCTGAAACAAGTCAAAGAGATAGCGATGCATGTTATGTCTTATGTGTGAATATGAAGATACGATCAGACATTAAACTTGGGCTGAATCATGGAGTGGCGTACCAGATAGAGAGTGAATCAAGAGCAATCTCTGAGTTGGGGAGGAAGCCAGTCAGAAGCACAAATCCTTGCACGTACCAGACCTCCAACCTGACAAAGAACACAACAACGCAAGACATAAACAAGCAAGAACTACCAAACAGTTAACTAGAAATGGCTGATAAATTTACTCACGCTAGCATAACAGCCGACGCGAAGGCGAGCTTGGCGTATCCCCAGAGGCCTCTGAAAGCAAGCATGGACAGCCCAGTCCACGTCTCCTTACAAGCTGGGCTCCAGATGATGTACGCCCAGGTCAACGCCACGAGCACCCACCAAGAGAAGCTCAGAGTCAGAGCCGCACCGAGAAGGCCAAAGCTGAGCACGAACACAGCGAGCCATGAGATGAAGATGTGGAAGACCAGCACAGCAAGCACCATGTACGCTACGGGGTTGACGATGTTCTGAGCCTGCAGGAACCTCTGCATCGGGCAGAAGAGTGCAAACGCGAGCAGCTGTGGCACCAGCCCACGAGCATACAGCTGCCCTGCCACAGCCACGTCCTCAGCCTGCCCAATGAGCTGCAGGAATGGGCCAGAGTACCAGTAGAAGAAAGCTATGGCGACGGCCGTCACAAACTGGAGGACGAGCGCTCTCTGGCAAACAACACCCATCGCCCTGTACCTCCTCGCACCGTAGGCCTGGCCGCACACAGTCTGCACTGCAGTCGACATGCCAAGCTGCATTCCGCATACAAGTGAGAAGACGTCGTTTCTAAGCAGCACAAAGGACTATACTACATAGTGCAAGAACGAGCGCAGCTAGTTACCATGATGCCATAGGCTAGGCCCTGGATGCCGATGTTGGTGATGGAGGCCCCGGCAAGCTCGAGCTCACCAAGGTGGCCAACGAACATCTGCGTGACGAGGCTGAGAGTGAAGCTGAAGAGCGTGATGAGGATGGACGCCCATGAGATGCGCCACAGGTTGCCGGCCTCCCACAATGCCAGCCGCGACAGCACGTCGAATGGCACCGGCTCCCGCCGCAGCAGCTCCTCCGAGGCGGCTGACTGGTCATCGATGAAGTCCAGCAACGGCGCCGTCGCAGCGTCGCCATCTCCCTCCATTGTCTCCTCCCCTTAAGTGTTTCACTCAGTCTAGTTCATTATGGACCAAACCCTTGTGATGCTGATATATGCATGAACATGTGTACTGTTCAGTAGTTGCAGCTAACTAACCTTCAGGTTCCATACCTACCAGTCTATTGACTGGTTGTGAATAAGTTGGTGACAGGTGCAGGGGTATGAGCATGAAGCATGAAACGTTACCAACTGAACACAAAACTAAAATCTGTCAGTTTTAGGTAGAAGAAAGTGAGTAAGCTTTCCAGTATTTATGCATCTGTTTCTAACAATCAGATCAAATCTTAAACATTCTTGCCAATAAATACATGATACATCAAAATGTCAGACAGCAATAGCTTACTTTTCTTGTTTCAGAAGACCTCTTTCTAAAAACTTAACTATAAGCTTTCCAGAAGTTTGTTGTTTCTCTAAGGTCAGCTGATTGTCAACTTTTTGACACAATTTAATATCAGGAATTAAATTTCTCTGAAACATCTGGCACGCCACATTGTTTGACTGAACTGCGAGACCTCTATTAAGAAAACTCTCCATCAGAATGTGGCATGTCTGAGCGTCTCTCTGTGAGGCAGTTCTCAGTACCTTGCTGAGGAGACTGTAAGCTTCATTTATTTTACCTAATGCACATAGCTTCTCGATGACCTGATTGTATACACTCTTAAGCTCTTGTCTTGCTAACATCTTATCCAGTAGATCGAGTAATTCTTCCACTGTACCCTTCTCACAGTACCTATGTATCACTGTCCTGTATGTAACAAGTGTAGGGACAATTCCTCTATTAAGCATTTTCTTCACAAGCTCTGTCGCTTCTTTCAGCCGACCTTTCTTTCCCAAAGCATTCACAACAACAGTATAAGTTACAACATCTGGATGCCTGTTGCTGAGATACAAGTCATCCAACAAAGACAGTGCTGATTCCAAATCCCCCTGCCGAGAAAATCCATGAATTACAGTAGTAAAGTTGATAACATTAATGGTACAACCTTTGCTTTGGCACTGCTCCATGAAGTCTTTGGCCTCCCCTGGCTTTCCTTCCTTACATAACGCATGGATCAGTAAGTTAATCTCCACAGTAGTGGGAAAGAAACCCTTTTGCAACATCTGGGCGACGACATCACATGATTCCTTTAGTTTCCCTTCTCTTCTAAACCCATGCATTACAACACTGTATGTGATATCACTGGGAGTCCACCATTCCTCTCCACTGTTGTTTAGCAATTCCCAAGCCTCTGAAGTTTTCCCAGCTTTGCAGAGACCATTTAACAGTGCAGTATGCGTGACTATGTTTGGCTTGCAGCCATTCTTATACATATGCTTCATCATGTTTCTTGCTTGATCAATTTCCCCGATCCGGCAGAACCCATCAACAACTGCGCTATATGTCACAACGTCAGGGTGACATTCTTTTGAGATCATCTCACTTACAATCTCCTTTGCCTCAGCCATCCTCCCATTCACGCAGAAAGAGTGCACAACTGCACTATATCCAACCTCATCAACACGGAACCTTTTCCCCTCTGACTCCCTCAAGAACTCCAACGCCTCATCTGCATGCCCATGCTTTGCAAGCACATGGATAAGCATGTTATATGTGACCTGATCTGGAAATAGACCCGCATCATTCCTCATCCTCCCAAGCAAACCCCGCACCTCTGCCACCCTCTTCTCCTTGCACAAGAAGCCCATGGCTGTATAATAGGTAATCTTATCAGGTGGGCACCCATTTTGCAGCATTACACCGATCATCTCTAGCGCCTCAACAACCCTCCACACACTACATAACCCCTTGATAAGGCAATTGTATGTGACTACATCCGGCTCGACCCCAACACGGCGCATCCGCTCAGCAAACTCTATTGCCTTGTCAATGCGCCCGGCAAAAATAAGCACATTCACTGTCACATTGCATATCGATATGTCAGGTGCGCACCCGTCCTTCTGCATGAGTTGGAGCACGCGCATGGCGGAGCGGAGCTTCCCCGCGCGGCTGTACGAGAGCATGAGGTGCGCGAACTGCTGCGTCCCGCGCCTCATGCGGCGGCGGATCATGAGGCGCATGACGCGCCGGGCGGGGTCGTGGAGCCTGGTGTGGCTGAGGAGGCTCAGCATTTCATCGAACACCTCCGGTGCGTGACGGTAGCGCCACTGGCGGTCGGCCCAGCGGAAGAACTCGAACGCGGCGCGGGCGTCCGTCTGCGCCTGCGCGCGGAGCACGGCGCGGACCTGCGGCGGGGAGACCACCCCC
>NW_024117511.1:0-7366 GCF_003073215.2 Triticum urartu | reverse complement strand
GCCCCCCCCCCCCCCCCCCCCGCGCCCGCGCCCGGGAGAGAGCGGGCGCCACCCTGCCGGCGGCGCTGAGATCCGGCGAGACCTCGCTTCTTGGGGATGGACGCGGCGGCGCGGACGGCCGGCGTTGGGTGCGACGGATTTGGGGATGGAAGACGACCGACCTGGTCGAGTCGAGTGTAGCTCTGCTCTGCTCTGTTTTTTTTAGATCAGAGTGCAGCTCTGCTCTGTTGGACTGGCGGGCCTGGGCCTGGGCCTTGCATATTTAGCTGCCCAGCCCATTAGCATGTAGCGGGCCTTAGATTTTACTAGTAAAAAACATCATTATGTTCTAAAAAACATGATTTACTCAGAAAACATCACATCATTAAAAAAACTCAGAAAAATCGCATGAAAACATCATGTAAAATTCATGCACTTGTGAATGAATCTTAGGTAGTTGATTCAGCAGACAGGTCACATGAATGAAAATAACATAATTAGCTCCGACGATCTTCTCCGATTAGCGACGCAAAGTTGCTCAAAATACCTCTTTTAAGTACACATAAAAACCACCTTCAGCAGATAATGCGAACTAACAACATCGTTGAGTTACAGTAATGGTTCAAGATTGGAGACGAGAACATCAATCAGCAATTCCACTAACAAATTCACGGAGGGTCAATCTTTCCTTTCTCATGCCTCGCTCACTCCATCGATCTGCTATCCTAACATTCTTCGGTATATCAAAATTCCATTGGCTTTATTTTTCTTTCTTTGGTTGGTCTATAGAGGGATGACCTCGACGTCGTCGTGGTCGCTCTTGCGCGCTTCCAGCTCAGCCCTATTCGATGCTCCATTGGTCTCCGGGTTGGCAGGGGCAGGGGCGGGGGCGGCGTGGTTCTCTGACATGCTCATCTCTTGCACGGGGGGCGGGTTGACGACGGTCATGGGCATGGCGCTGTGGTCGGCCAGGCGGCCTCTCCTCTCGCGGTGCTCCTGGCAGTTGGCGCACCAGTGCAGGCAGCAGTGGGCCATGCATGGGTCGCATGGGGAGTTCTGGTGGAAGAAACACACTGGTCGTTACATCACTGATTATATTAAGGACAAATCACAGGAGGTGCATACAGCTACAGATCAAAGTGGAGAACTCAAAGACTAGCATGAGAAGATCAGACAGAATGCAGTTTACATGGACAGGTACCCAGAGCTAGCATGCTGGTGACTGGTGACAAGAATGGCAACAGATAACATCTATACATCGAGCAAACTGCATACAGAGTTCTATCCAACGATTGTTGCAAGGTTGACGTGCGACACTACACCACAAAGATCACAGAGAAAAATCAGATCAACTACACAGCCAGCTTTTGGGGACCATATCAATGATGTAACTTAAAAGCTAGTCAGCATCTACAAGCATTTTTTTTAAGGACTCGCAGAGGGCCCCCAAATATGGGCACATAAATTCAGGATGCCACAAATTGCCTACACAGTCCAGTAATCACTATTTAAGAATGGTACTTCGATATGCATATTGATGCAAGAGTATGTGACACAGCAAAGGTAGCAGCGTAGGGATTTAATATTCTAACCTTGAGATGATATCTCTTCTGGAGTTCTTGACGGAAAATGCCAGTATAGGTACCACACAGCCACCAACTAAACACCAGACCTTCTCCAATAAGAAACGATGATCTTGGGTCAACACCATGAAATATTGCTGTCAGGATTGCAAGTGTAATCCCTCCTTCCACAAAGATAGCATGGCAAACACAAGGCGTTGTCCAAGGGATATCCTCTCTGAGGGCCTCAACGTTGCGCCCAAACAGCACGCAAGGACAGAACAATCCAGTGCGACCTGGCATGATGAGAAGGCAAAATCTAACAGTTAGATATTATTTTATCAGCAGGCTTTATCAGAACAGAATATTCTAGATATGGCCATCGTCAATGGACACAGTCAAGAATGAAGTGCAGAGCAACAAATATTAAGCTTATGTTTAACTACTCAATATGTTCAGCTTTGAATGTTCCAATAAGAAAGATGCACATGAAACTGCTGAAAAGTGAGAACTACTATCATGGCAAAGTATATTAGACAGCAAGAGGATAAACTCAGTTAATAATGAAGTAAATGATAAAAAAGGACACTAAAGGTATGAGAAATCTTCGCAGTCTTCTCTTATGTTCAAGATGGGCTGTGAATATGCATACAAGAGCAAGAGTACAACAAGTAATAACGAAGCGACATAACATAAAAGTAGCAAGAATTTAAGCAAAAGTACACTATTCAACATTAGACATGAGTTTAACCTGGAACTCGTATCATAGCACAAAGTTGAAACCAGAGTAACTTGGTCTATCGGTGAAGAGGTAGGTGGACAGCTCTTCACAAAAAAGCAAAACCATATACTGCTTGCAGACTTGCAGTATTGGTGAGAAATAATTCCACTCAGAAAAGAGAATACTGGAATCCAAAATTTGTTCCGTGGTTTATCAGAAACTAGCAGTATTTTTACTCCAATTCATTATCACCACACAAGGAAAGCATGAAGTAGGACTGTAAAAGTCCAATGGCAATATCAAACACAACAAAAGTATCCCAATGGCTATGACAATGTTTTGATCCCAAATATACTGAGATACAAATGTATTGCTCTGAAATCACCACATTCAACCAGCAAGTCCACATGAACCTGTGAACCATTTTTGGCATATCTGATACCGACAATTGGCATCACTTGACTCTTTTATATCGCTAAACAGTCAACCTGTCCCTTGCATGCATGCACATAAGCAGCAGGTACATGCAGATACAGTTCCGTGATCCCAAGGAGTATAAGACCTACTGTAATAAATTCCAGCACCATTAACCGCAGCACAAAATCAGGCATAACCCCAATTCAGCCCTAAAAATTTATCCAGACTAACAACGTAGCGATTAGATCCACCGATCCCTGTTTTTTTCTCTATTAACAGCTTGTCTGAATTATGCGCGCCGTCGCCTTGAACAGCATGAATCGAAGGACAGGGGAAGGAACCAACACGGGGCGCCAAAATCAATGAACTCATACCATAGAGGATATGGTGTCTCAGTGAAGTCATACTGTAGGAGATCTCAGGCAAGCATGATCCATTCCATCATAAGAACTCGAGACTATTGACCGAAATGTTGGCACCCAATTAAACATGCGAGGCCACGAATCTGGCACGGGAGGCGCGGCGCCGCAAGGAATCAAAGCAGCGTCGTTGACTCGCTAGAGTAACCGTGAAGGATGGGACGGGCGGAGGGGGAAGGAAAGGGGGGTGGCGAGAAGACGTACAGCTCTCGGGGTCGTCGTCGCTCTCCGGAAGCACGTGGCCCCCCTCGCCGCACCTCCGGCCCTCGAGCTGCAGCAGATCGGATCGGGCAACGGGGTGAGACGACAGGAGCGCGGGACGAGAAGGAGAGGGGGAAGAGGCGCACCTGGGGGACGTGGACGGGCTGGTTGAGCTCGCCGGGGCGGATGTCCTCGCCGGGGGCGTCCTGGTCCTTGGTGAGCTTGACGTAGCGGGACGGGTGGCCCTCCTCCGCCATTGCTTGCCGGCGGCGGCGACCCGGCGGACACTGCTAGAGTAGTCGAAGAGAGGCAGCCAGATCTGACCTGACCGGGGAGGGGACACGACGCGCTTCCTCTTTGCGTCTTTGGCTTTGGCTTTGGGTTTGGGGGGTTTCACAGACACACGCCTATACGAATATAAAAATCTCTATCTGTATAATATTCTCTAAAGTAGTGAAATGCGACCAAAATCCCAAGGTGGACACACAAAATCCAGAGTTCTAAAACCTGGTGCACGTATTTATCCTGAATTTATTTCAGAATTTCCGACGATATGCATTCAGCGGGAGGAGACGTTTCCGTCGACTATGAGGCGTCTACGGTGGCTTCGTGAAATCTCAAGACGACATGCCGGCTCAGTCTCTTGGAGGTGCTCATAAGGATAGGCTGTGAGTGTGTGTGCGTTCATAGGGGTGAGCATATGCGTGTATATATAAGCGCTTGCGTCTGTACTGTGTTTAAAAAAAATGAAAACAAAAACGAAAAAGATAACGACCGAACGTCAGAATTTTGAGCCCGAAGGCTATTTTCCTATCCGATGTTGCTGCACTGATCACGGTGCAGGGTGCTCGCCATGTCAGCTTGTGGAGCCGTTCCCTCCGACAACGACCTCGTACGAACGTCCTCTGTTTCACTCACCTCCGCCATTCCTCGCTTCCTTATCCTCCGTCTCCATCATTCAACATCAATCGCTCTGGTCGCTGGTCGTCGCTCGGGTCGCCGACCTTCATCATTCTCCTCTGTAATCTCTCTCTCTCTCTCTCTCTCTCTGTCTCTCTCTTCCGCCAGTAGCACGAACCGAAGGTCACAAACTTGCGCAACACACCCCGACGAGCTACATCCATTCTCGCTGAGTAGGGGGCTTGACAGAAATATGCTCTAGAGGCAATAATAAAGTTGTTATTTTATATTTCCCTATTCATGATAAAGGTTTATTTTTCATGCTATAATTGTATTGATTGGAAACCTAAATACATATGTGAATACATAAACAAATGTCGTATCCCTAATAAGCCTCTACTAGACTAGCTCGTTGATCAAAGATGGTTAAGGTTTCATAACCATAGACATGTGTTGTCATTTAATAATGGGATCACACCATTAGGAGAATGATGTGATGGACAAGACCCATCCGTTAGCTTAGCATAATGATCGTTCAGTTTATTGCTATTGCTTTCTTCATGTCAAATACATATTCCTTCGACTACGAGATTATGCAACTCCCGGATACCGAAGGAATACCTTGTGTGCTATCAAATATCACAACGTAACTGGGTGATCATAAAGATGCTCTACAGGTATCTCCGAAGGTGTTTGTTGAGTTGGCATAGATCGATATTAGGGTTTGTCATTCCGAGTATTAGAAATGTATCTCTTGGCCCTCTCGGTAATACACATCATAAGCTTGCAAGCAAACGACTAAGGAGTTAGTCATGAGGTGATGTATTATGGAACGAGTAAAAAGACTTGCCGGCAATGAGATGGAACTAGGTATAAAGATACCGATGATCGAATCTTGGGCAAGTAACATACCAATGGACAAAGAGAATTACGTATGTTGTCATAACGGTTCGACCAATAAAGATCTTCGTAGAATATGTAAGAGCCAACATGGGCATCCAGGTTCTGTTATTGGTTATTGACCGGAGAAATTTCTCGGTCATGTCTACATAGTTCTTGAACCCATAGGGTCCGCACGCTTAACATTCCATGACGATATAGTATTATATGAGTTATGTGATTTGGTGACCGAATGTTGTTCGGAGTCCCAGATAAGATCACGGACATGACGAGGAGTCTCGAAATGGTCAAGAGGTAAAGATTGATATATAGGACGATGGTATTCCGACACCTAAAGTGTTCTGGAGGGTACCGGGTACATATCGGATCACCGGAAGGGGTTCCGGCACCCCTGGCAAAAGATAAGGATGAGTTATGTGATTTGGTGACCGAATGTTGTTCGGAGTCCCAGATAAGATCACGGACATGACGAGGAGTCTCGAAATGGTCAAGAGGTAAAGATTGATATATAGGACGATGGTATTCCGACACCTAAAGTGTTCTGGAGGGTACCGGGTACATATCGGATCACCGGAAGGGGTTCCGGCACCCCTGGCAAAAGATAAGGGCCTTATGGGCCAAGAGGGGAAACGCATCAGCCACAAGGGGCTGGTGCCCCCCCCCCCTCCCATATCGGCCACCCCAAGGTGGAGAAGGAAATGAGGAGGAGGAAAGGAAAGAAAGGGAATAGGATTCCCACTTCCTTCTCTCCCCCCTCTCTTTCCTTCCCCCTCCGATAAATATGCAGGGGGGCACGCGGCTTGGGAGGAGGCTAAGTAGGATTCGGTCCTACTTGGGGCGCCTCCTGGCCTCTCCCTCCCCCTCCCACCTACATATATGTGGGCAGGGGGCGCCTAGCACACACCAAACAATTGCCTAGCCGTGTGCTGTGCCCCCTCCACCGTTTACACCCTCGGTCATATCTTTGTAGTGCTTAGGAGAAGCCTACGAGGATCACTTCACCATTACCGTCACCATGTCGTCCTGCTGACGAAACTCATCTACTACATCATCTGTCTTACTGGATCAAGAAGGCGAGGACATCACCAAGCTGAACGTGTGCAGAACACGGAGGTGTCGTGCGTTCGGTACTAGATCGGTTGGAGCGCGAAGAAAGTTTGACTACATCAACCACGTTGTGAAACGCTTCCGCTTACAGTCTACGAGGGTACGTAGACATACTCTCCCCCTCGTTGCTATGCATCTCCATGGATAGATCATTGCGTGTGCGTAGAATTTTTTTGTTTTTCCATGCAATGATTCCCATCAGTGGCATCATGAGCCAGGTCTATGCGTAGATGTTATACACGAGTAGAACACAAAGAGTTGTGGGCGGTGATAGTCATACTACTTACCACCAACGTCTTATTTTGATTCAACGGTATTGTGGGATGAAGTGGCCCAGACCAACCTTATATGTCCACATACATGAGACCGGTTTCACCGATTGATATGTAATTAGTTTTGCATAAAGGTGGCTGACGGGTGTTTGTTTCTCCTACTTTAGTTGAATCAAATTTGACTGCTGCCGGTCCTTGAAGAAGGTTAAAACAGCAAACTTGACGAAACACCATTGTGGTTTTATGCGTAGGTAAGAACGGTTCTTGCTAGAAGCCCGTAGCAGCCACGTAAAACTTGCAACAACAAAGTAGAGGATGTCTAACTTGTTTTTGCAGGGCATGTTGTGATGTGATATGGTCAAGACATGATGTGATATACGTTATTGTATGAGATGATCATGTTTTGTAAAAGTTATCGGCAACCGACAGGAGCCTTCACTACAAAAAAAGACACATCCGTGACATTTTGGGCCGAACGAATTATTTTTCTGTCATACATATGACACTTCTATGACGATAATTGTGACAAAACCCGGTATCATCATAGATGTGGTGGGCTCCTACTTCTATGACAAAAAATCATGACAGAAAATGGGCTTTTCGTCCTGGGCGGGCCGGAGACGCAGCTGCATGACATTCTTTGGGCCGTCCATGACGGAAAAAACCCTGGTAGAAGCGAGGGGGAGGAAAATTTTGGGGAGTTCCCGGTTACGGTGGGAGGTCGGGGGGCCGAGCGATGCGCGTTTCTCTCATACACGTACGTGCGTGTGGGCGAGGCGTTGGCTCTAACTGAACCCGAGCGAGGCGTTGGGCTCTAACTGAAACCGGGCGATTGCACTGCAGGCTACACGTTACTGAACCCGAGCGATCGATCGATGGCTGTTAACT
>NW_024117510.1:0-6754 GCF_003073215.2 Triticum urartu | reverse complement strand
GACGCGTCCACCGCGCGCACACACCGCTCCGCGTCGCCGCTCGCCGTGGCTTATTGCCCTACACTCTCGTCCTTGCAGAATTGCACGCCATGTTCTAAGAGAATTAGCCGGACATCCAGCTTGTAAAAAGTTAGTACCGGCCCCTCAAGACCCTTGCACATAGACTCCTAGGGTTATCCAGTAACCTCCTGCTTGTTTTGCCAATATTGCGTCATTAAAGAGCTCGAGGTCGCGGAAACCTAATTCTCCCATTCACTTCAAGATAGCCATCTTTGCCCATGATTGCCAATGCATGCCCTGCTTATCAAGCTATCCCACTCACCAATATTTAGACATTATTGACATAACTGTAGTTGAAATTGCATGACAAGAGCTCTAGGAAGTGTTCACCTGCGTAGTTTGAAAAAATCATCGAGGATAGGGGGGGGGGGAGTTTTCCCCACCTGAATATATTAATCAGAAGGGCAAAAAACCCAGATGATTACAAGCGCCCGGGGGCACCACGCGAGAGACTACATGGGGGAGTGGGGGAGGGGCATGTCATAGAGGATCCACACCACACTTGCTAAGAGGAGAGAGCCGTCAGCCAAGACGCAACATGGGAAACGACGATTTTCTGGCAGCTGACAGCGCCACAGCACCGCGTCTTCTCGACAGCAGCTGAGCACCCGAGTGATGGAGGGCCTTTGCCTATGGAAGACGACCACGTTTCGATGTTTCCAGAGCTGCCAGCAGCAAAGCATGGCAAATTCCGCCACCGAGTCAACGACTGAGCCTGCTGTTTGACGCTGTCAGAAATGACAGATCATCCACAGAGGCACCGGTTAGGGCATGTACAATGGTTGATAAGATAGTTTTATCTTAAGTCTTGCATTGAATTTAGTGCAGACAATTTTTTTTGTCTACATTGGATCATCTCTTAGCCTTATCTTCAATAATTAGTTATTCCTAAAAACATGGTGAGACATATTGTGCTAAGAGATCATCTCTTGTCTTCTCTTAAATAAGAGAAGACAAGCCTTTTTATGAGTTCTCTCTCCTTCACGTCATCATTTATCCTACGTGACATTCCTAAGATAGCACCATTGTACATGCCCTTACTTGAACTCCCACCGCCCGTGAAAAGCAGGTGATCCACACTCTCCAGCGTCGCCGAGCAGATCGGGCACCCCACTTCTTCTACAACAACAATGCACTTCCTGGCCAACACGTCGTGTGTGTGGACGCGACGTTGAACCAGGAGCTAGCAGAAAAACTTCACCCGAGAAGGACCGCGCGATTCCTAGATGAACGCGACATAATGAGCAGTTGTGTCGTCGAACCGCGTCAGCTTGTACGCTGAGCTTGAAGACAGACCGACACGGGGGGCCGATACATGGTGCAACTGCCGCACATCGTCCCCACCTCGGGCAGGCTGCGCGTCCAGAAGTGTGGAGACCACGGCAAGCTCGCACCCCCACGCGCGAGAGCTGCAGGACAAGAAAGCAGGCAATGCCACCAGCACACACTTGCTACACGGTGACCTCAGCACCCGTGGTGTGCGAGAAAAGAACAGGGGATGCCATGGCAAGATCACTGCAGGGGAGCCAGCAGTCCCGCCAGAAGGAGCACGAACGCCCGTCCCCCACGTCGACATTGGAGAGCGCGCGGTAGATGGGGACCAGCCGAGCAAGAGTGCCCCGGTATTCCCTAGCACGAGATCGCCGCGCGGCAGGACAAGAGAGAACACTCGCCCGCGTAGTTCCAGACCCAGGTGGCCCAGCGCGACCTTGGCAACGAGTGAAGGTGGTGGATCATCTTCAACAGGAGGCACTCGTTCTAGGTGGCGAGGTTGCGTACACCGACACCACCCTCCGACTTGGCACGACATATCCGCTCCCACACCACGAGGCATTGGGCGCCCGAGCCCCGAGGCTCTTTTAGCCACGTTCTAGAGGAAGTCACGACGTAGGGCGTCCAGCTCACGGAACAGAGCCGATGGCAGGAGCAGAGCCGCCATGGCGTAGGTGGGAAGGGCGTCGAGGACGGCCTTAAGAAGGACGAGGCGCCCCGCCGGTGAGAGAAGGCGCGCAGCCCATCCTGCGATACTGATCTACACTGATCACAATGATCGAGAGTGATAGACAACAATCGCATTTCACACCTTCTTTTTCTTAAAAAAATAAAGAAAAATCTCTCTGATCTGTGTACAGGTTGCGTAGTCGTGTCATGCCGTAATATTTCCGCTACTCAGACACCGCAGTCCTCTTTTCTTTTCCTTTTTGCGGGTTGACTGCAGTCCTCTCTGATCCTACTGTCCTCATCTCTCTGCTTTGCTGCGATCGATTCGTTCTTGTTTCTCCACTGTCACTGCGCTATCACCAACATGGAGCAAGACAGTTTTTCAAACAAAAAAAAGTGAGCAGTGTGAGTGTAAAGTATTAGGCCCGGTCAAAATCACATGGCGGTCGAAGAATATTACAGTAGTACAAAGCAGTTCCATAGGAATCACAGATGGGATTACCCCGAGGCCCACCCTGTGTTATGAACGACATGTCCATCCATGCCGTTCTCAGCATAAGCAGCATCGCCCGTGCGTCGGACGCCGTCTCCAAGGCCATGGCCGGATTCTCTTCGTCACACTCTCCACCCTATCGACTTTCGAGTGTCGAGCTCGTTATGCTATAAAAAGGGCGAGGGCTAAGCTCTCTCATCACCACCACCAAAGCAGAGCCTGACGAGCACCTATCATCCGCTTATACATATATCCTTTCTTCGCGTCGGCAGCATCTGCATCTGCAATGGCGAAGAACCACGGAGCCGCTGCTCTCCTGATCGCGTCCCTGCTCGTGGTGGCCGTCGCCCTCGCCGACGCCAGGTTCACCGCGACGCAGATGCAGCGCGGCAGCATTAACGGAGGTACGTCCACGTCAACCGGTCAACATCGTCGTCCATGATCTGGCCAAATGTGCCGGACTTGTAACCCTTTGGACGTGTGCCTGCCTGTCTATGCGTTTCGCAGTTTATGCATTGACGAAGGCGGTGCCGGCGCTGACGTGCAACAAGGTGAGCGCGGTGCAGACGGGTGAGACCTGCTCCTCCCTCGCGGAGAGTGCCGGTCTGACCCAGGAGGACTTCCTGGGCTTCAACCCCAACATCAACTGCATCGGGATCTTCGTCGGCCAGTGGGTCTGCCTCGACGCGTCCTCTGCCTAACACGCCGTTGGATGTACGTGCGCAGCGTCGTTAAGTTGCTGCTATTTATGCATGAATAAAGGAGGCTAAGTCGCTCTGACGCTCCTCAGTGTGCCTCCGCCATTATTCGAGTTGAGTGTGGTATTTTTACTTCCCTCACAAAAGGATCGAGGTTGTAGTCCGTCACTCTGTCTTTGTGCCAGCTTTGGCTTAAAAACCGGTTCAGTTAGTTTAAGCCTGATTACACCAGTGCGTTTACCTCGTGTCTCTCTTTACTTGGTTGTTCCTGATTGCCACTGCGTTACTTGGTGTGTCGCTTTAAGTAAACTAGACGATACCCTGCGCGTTGCTGCGGAAATTGCTTGCACTATATTTTAGTAAGACTAGCAAAAGAGCCCGTGCGTTGCAACGGGAGAGAAAATAACACATGCTTTTAACCCAATAACCATGACTCAAGACCCTAATTGGTCCACGTCCTTTACGGTGGCCTCGACACTCACACAACGAAAACACATTTGAATGTGGTCAGTCCTAAGACGTCCTCTCTCTCTCAAAAAGATGAGAAATATGTTGTTTTCCCCCGCGAGGTTTCTCAGAGGTGTGCATGCGTGGTTAATGATGTTTCCTTTCCTCTCAATATGGTTTTAATAGGTGTTTATTTGTAATTTGGATCGCCGCCAGTACGAACGAAAAACGGACTGTGCACTATATATTAAGTTTGCACCAACAATAATATTTTAGAATATTTAACAGCTAACAATAATATCATATTTAGATTGTACACACTTTTCTAATCAAATTTCATATATAACATGTTAAAACCGGAGTTACGATTTAAAATATATGAATAATTTTGTTGCTGCTGATTGATTAACCGAAAAGTCAGAGATTTTCTGAGAAAATGCAAAAAAAGAGTTCGACTATGATTTAAACATGTACTGCGGATTAATTTACAGAAAACAATGGGGATTTTTTTAAAATGGCACGACGGTGAACCGACAAAAGCACTCCGTGCTTTAGAGGATGTACTGTCGACAACTCAATTTAGATAAACTGATTTCATATACTTGGATCACAACCCTGAATGTTTCCCCTCGAAACTGTAAGCATAAAACCTGATCCAAGTGCACCACAAAATTTGCTCATTTTCTCAACATCAAGCTAAAATTTCAGAATCAAATTGCCAAAAAATATTTCAGAACTGAAAACACCCGGAGTACAATCGGATATAGATATATGTCCACGGTCCAACACTAATGATCCAACTCAATTTAAGGTGTATTTGAATTAGTGAGCGCTGCTTGTAGATGCAACTCAAACTAAGGCACAATATATATTTGGAACTTACACCAAGCTGAGCTTGACCTTACAATGAACTGTCCTGAAACCCACGCGCGCGCACACTGCGCCAAGAAGTTCTCCATTGTCCCCGCTCGCATACTGCGTTAGGAAGTTCTCCATCGTCCATGGCCCCTGGGCGGTTGTAGAACAACTCCGCCATCACATCACGCAACTGGCTCCAATCAGAAGAACGGCGAGGGTCTCCTCATCGTTGATCTCTCTGTATCCACCAGCCGCACCAACAGGTGAGCGGGCACATGATACCCTGCTCCCAGATTAGCTTAAGCCAGAGAAACTAAAGCTGGGTTAGTAAGTTCGGAGTAAAAATAGAAGAACAAATAAGTGATGCAGTGGACAGCTAATTTTCTGACATAGTAACATCATAGCAAAAACTGTGGGTATTACCTAGCACAAATTGCAATACCAAAAGGAAACATCTCAGATAGACCAATAAAATTTGGATAACAATGTGCACTCAGTTGCACATTAAGTTGCTCATGACATAAATGTCTGGAAAACAAACTTCCCGCCTCAGAGAGAAAAGCAAATACGTAGAAATACTTCGGGTTTCATCATTTCATAAAAAGAAGATTATTGAATCATAGGTACTGGGGTATGGTTATCATAGAAATGTATTAGCTTTGACATCAGGAAGGACTCTGCTACTAACAGTTCATTAATCCCTAAAACAGTGTTGTATATAGTTTCAGTTTCAAAATGTGACTCGTTCCCTGCAAAGAACTCATGCACGCATCCATCCAGTTCAATGAAAGAGCTACCAGGCTGCTTGGTCTTTCTGCTACTGTATATTCCCGTCCTTACTTTATTTGCATCAACACACCTTGATGTGGTAGCATAGACAGTTGTTTGGCTCCAATACTTGGATCCTTACTGCTACATATACTCTGCAAGTCCCACCTCTCCGCAAGCTCTGCAGGCAAACAATAACGACCGCCGCATTACCACATCAGGAGCGATGGGCATAGGCCGACATGCTCGGCGTCGTCACCCAAATAGCAGAAAGACGCAACCTTGTATCGCAGGATGGCCTTCATGGAGAACTGACCCAAAGATGATGTTGTAGATCTTGTGAATGGGCGCCCACCACAAGTCCAGCGCCCACCACAAGTCCAGTACTCCACCATCTGCAGCCGCCGCGAGCCCGCCAGCACTGGCCACACGCCCTACCGTAAAACGCTGCACACTACTGCCTGCAACGCTGCTAGACCCATAGCCTGCAGGCCACCATCATAGTCGCCACTAACCCGGGTCTTGACTTTGACCCTGCCCTTTTAATCAAGTTCATAGTTCCCAGATCTTTGGGTCTGAATGTGATGGCAATCTGCATCATGGTGAACATAATGACTTTGACCCTGCCCTGCTTGTTGCTTTTAGTGAACTCGGTGTGCTTGGCATTGGCAATGTAAATACCGTCGAGCCACGTCTCATACTGGAAACATAATGAGCCCCACATTCATTTTTATCTCGAAATAGATATATAGATGCGAAACAAAATTCGACACTTGGTTGCTCTACTTTTAAAAGAATCAATACCATTGCAAAGCTTGTGACAAAGACTGCAATATTCAAGTTGGGGACATGAATAAATTATTAACCAATTAGTCCCAGATCTCAATGTAAATTGCTGCCTTTATTTCCAAAATACCAACTGCATCTATTGTGTGCGATTTCTACCAATCAACACATCAAACTATCATCTTAGGTATAATCTAGATGTTACCTTTGACACGTAGCTGGTCAATTTGACTGCCAGCTCCAGCTCAACCCGCACCGCACTAATGCAATCCCAGCAAAGGCCTCCCTTCTCCCCCAACATTAGCTCCCATAGCTGGCCCTATAATTCACCGTTGCGCTAGCCGAGTTGTGGTCGAGCTCTCCATGGGCTCCGGGGTTGTGGGACTCCGGAGGCGGCTGGCGTGTTGTGGGACTCCGTGATGCCGTCCATGCCGCCTCCTCCCTCCAGTAACGCGAGATCCACGACGACCCAGGAAGGAGAGGGGCATCATGTGCCAGCACAACGTCGAGTTTAATGGCAGGGTGGTCCGGCCATGGACACGGACCTGTTGCTCCCCACCATCGCGCCGCAATCCCTCCACCCGCTGCCAGAGCACACGCCGGTCTCCAACTGCGACGCGCCACCCCCGTCCTGCTGCCCGTCCCTGGCATCCTCCTAGAAGGACTGCCTCATCTTCAGGCCCCAGCAACCCACGCCGCGGCG
>NW_024117509.1:0-13309 GCF_003073215.2 Triticum urartu | reverse complement strand
CTCCGGTGTCAGGCCATCGGTGAGCGGCTTGTGTCGTCCTTCGATGCCTCTCGTCATCGTCCGGGCACTACCTTCATCGAAGGGCCGACCCTCTCCCGACTGCGGTCCATTGCTCGTTTCGCGCCCGGTGCTGCGAGACCGTACTCGTGTCATGCCCGACAGCATGACCGAGCTTGTCTCGGGCCCGGTGCAGTAGACGGGTTGATGGAGGCTAGTTTTTGCCAACCTTTTGGGTCTCGGCGCTGGGGGCCTCCCAGTGGTGTGAAAGGGGGACCTTTTCACTCGTCTCTTTGGTTGGGGTAGTGGCGGATCTCGGGTGACGTGGTGTCAAGGTCTTGGATGCCGGGGCGACGACCCTGGTGGTGGTAGTGTGGTGCTCATGGGCAGAGCCCGTGGCTTAGTGATGCCCGGTGACCATGTCCGTGTGGGCGACATGGTAGCCAGGGTGTGGCGTTCGGTGGCGGTGAGTGTTGGTCGGGGTGAAAACCTGTTCTATCTTCGGACGGACCGGCGGCGGCGAAGTTCGTTCCCTTCTTGAAGGCGTCGTCGCGGCCCTCACTGTCCGTCGTGTTGCTCTAGGGAAAACTCTGACCCTTGGGTCAGGCGGTGGCGGCATTCCGGTGTCGTTCCCTTTCTGAAGGCACCGCCTTGAAGCCCACAGTTCGTCATATGCGGCTTCATCTCTTCGCGGTGGCGTGTTCACAATTAAGGACCCCGGTTGCTCTTGTAGTGCTTGGGGTGGTATTGCTGCGCTCAGCGCCTATGTATACTGCCTTGGGTGTGCGCGTGTAGTATGGTGGCGTGAGTTTGTACCGGGTTGTATCGTTGCTTTATATATAAAGTGGGGCTTAAGCCGCTTTTTATACATGATAGAGTATAATGTTTTGGAGAGTGGGTGATGGACAAGAAAAAAGAGATTTGAGAGTAGAGGTAGTCAACTTCTATCCCGCGTTTCAGACGTCATTGATCCCTCTTCTGGAGATTGGGATACAGATCTGGTGAATCAGACTTCTTGCCATGTTGATGCTCAAAGAATACTTGCAATTCCTCTACCTGTACATGAGGTGTCAGATTTCTTGGCTTGAAATTTGTCAAAAACAGGAGCTTTCGTGGTTCAGTCCGCCTATGATGCTGTTTGGGAGCACCACTTTGGGAATAATCTACATGCTACTACTAGTAGTAGCTCATCATCACCAAATACGAAGTGGGGTTTTTTATGGAGCCTCCAGTGCCCATCGAAAATCAAAATTTCCATATGGAGAGTGGTATAGAGTGTCATTCCCTGTTGTACGATATTAGCTGATCTACGTGTTAAAATCAAGGCCGAATGTCCTTCCTGCAAATTAGGTCCAGAAACTATTCAACACCTACTGTTTGAATGCCCGATGGCCGCGGAAGTTTGGAAACTGTTGGGGTATCATGATGAAATAAAAGGCACTCGAGTCATACAGGGCGGGTGAGATGACTCTGGAATATTTGCTTAGTGTTCCGAATAGTAAACAGGGCGGGCGCTTTTTTCTATAACCTTTCCGGGCGTATCCTAGAGAGCAACATGGACGGCCAACTGCTGTTGAGAGACAGGCTCCGTTTTCGCGGAAGGGTTACCCAGGCAGAGGACATGCTCTCCGTCTAGAGAAGAACGTCTTTAACTACACGCATGTACACATAAATACACATGCATCACATCAGCAATTCAAACTTGTACACAGGTCTGTACGCGTACCCCACACGGCTGCTACTACTACGTACTGTACATACATAGATAATCAGATATGCACTTAGAGCTATACTCTGCCTAGCGCTATATGGCTGCATGCATGCTATGCTACGCACCGCGATCCTTCCTGAAGGCGTCGCGGAGGACCTGCATGTCGGCGACCACCCTCTCGCCGCGGCGCTTGATCACGTAGAACTCGCACAGCGCGCGGCCGGCGACCCTCCACGCGAAGCCGCACCTCTCGACACGCCTCCCTTCGTCGTCGCACCGGCACCGCGCCGCGTGCTCGTACACCAGCTGGTAGATCGCGCAAGCCTCCCTGTAGACGGCGAACGGGTGCTTCTGGCTCTCTTCCAGCTCCGCCGCGTCGTACAGCATCTGCATTGCAGCCCAACCCAGTTCTCACGAGCCAGTCAGGGAATGCATATGATGTTCTCATCTCGCGAAAAAAAAATGCATATGATGTTCTCACGAGTTTGTTAGCCAGCAGTGGACTGGTCCACGCTTTACCTGCTTGTATTTTTGGTCCAGCTCCCGGAACCTCGCCTTCTTCTCTTCTTTAGAGATTGGGCGATTACTGTCCAATAGCAATGTGCTCGCTCTCCGATACTCGTCGTAACGGAGACCCCACGTGTTGCGTTCTTCGGCTACTACTTCCTCGGTGAAGCATGTCAGCGGAGTTATATCTGAAGAAGAACAGAATGGAGACGGCGAACAAGACGAACGGCATGATGATAGAGTGTATATATACAAAACTTATGGAGTATCAGAGTCTAAAATTTTACCACATTGCTGATGATAGTTGGCATGAAAGTGCTAAATGATCTTACCTTATTCCTAACCAGATTATAGGCTTTATTAATTTATGTTCCCAGCTTAACTCCTAGCACAGCCATGGTTATAGGGTGCATCTTTCTCACCCAAACAGACACAACTGGAAATGCATAAACAGCCTAGAAACTAATGGATAGGGACTAAAACCATCGGATTCCCACCGCTGTGAATTAATCAGATAGAGATATCTAACTGTTGTAGCTGTATAACAAACTATGCAACTTTAATGATATTTTTTTCTATGCATGTACTAACCAAGAATTATCATGAAAGAGATCTTCTCCCTATTCTCTCTACTCCGCATACCTGGACTCGGGTGAGTTTCTGCCCCAGCACAGCACTACTGAAAGCCCAGAGGTGCGCATCTTCACCCTACAGCCTATACAGAAGTTTGCAAAACGCCTGCCTGGTCACTACTTATCCTCGATAGTCCTATTGTAATGCATCAAACTACGTCAGCAATGGTGTTATGCTAAATCCAGAATTTCCATAACTCATAGTGGCCTGATGACCAGGATTCATCTCTGCTTGAAACTGCCTAATTGCTTGACAGAGATACTTTCAGCACTTGCAAATTCAGTGCAACCAAGGCACGTAGGAGCAAAAGAGAGGTCAGCTGTATACTGGAAACTGGCAACCACCAAACCTAGTTAGGTAAAAATTAATATCATCGAAACACATCAGACATGCATCACAACGGCCCAAAGATTCCACTATCGTGTTGCCAGTTGATTGAGCCTAAATTTAACTAATGGTGAACAGACATTATAAAATTACATATAATCTCTCAAAAGCTATCAGCTCAGCACAAATGCCCCTAGTCTGGCTACTGTGCGATTATATAATTGTACTATAAGTTCCACATTTTTTTCCTCTGCAACCGTTGCAGATTGTACATATATAACACATGATCAGTAAAAATCAGTTTCAAATGAAAAACATATATGCTAGCTAAATAAGAGGTTATATAGAGAAACCAACTAGAAATATCAACTTACTGATTGGGTGAACTGCTTCAGGCTGATGCGACTTTGCTAAATCATAGATTTTGCCCAGCACTGATGTGGAAATGTAGGGAGGTGTAAACCCTTTCCCTTCCATAAAGTGCGGATATACTTCAACCTTCAGATGACGAGGCATAGTGATCTATTTGGAAGATGGATGAAGAAAGAAAGTTTAGCTGAAGTACAATGTAGAGTATGTAATATACATTTTGTTGCAAATCAAAATGAAACTATTAAGAAAGACGGTTAACGTCCTGGTGATGAAAGCATACAAAGAATCATCCACTGTATGCAGGTTTTTTATGTAACCTACATCGTCACTCTACCTGGATCATCACATATCCAGTCACCAATATTAGCTAAAAGTACACTAGTAAATTGCATCGGTGTTTGATTAACTTTGTGTTGTGTTGTGATTTGAGTTGAGTTGTCATTGTAAGATACCTCCTGCATAGGCCTCTGGGTCCTTTATATAGACGCCTTCTCTTAGAAGAGTAAGCTGTGATCTTTCTTTGATTTGATTGGGCTTAGATGGAGCCAACTAAGGGAAAATCTCCTTATAGTTGGTTTAAGTGCCAAATCCATAAGGAACATGACATATCCATGCCAAGTCTTTCCCTGTTACGACAGGATAGGCGTGTTCCAGACCCCCCTGGGCCACATGTACAGATACGTCATCATCATACGCATTGCATAGTACTACCTCTGTCCTGGTTTATTGGTCCCCTTAGTAGTTTGTGTCAAATTTTGACCAACGATTTAATTAACAAAATGTTAATGCATGTCACAAAAAATAGTATCATTGGAAACTATGTTCAAATGCGAATCCAACGATATAATTTTTTATGACATGCATTGACCTTTTGTCAGTTAAATGTATGGTCAAATTTTGACACAAAAAAAGAAGAGGACCAATAAACCAGGACGGAAGTAGTATTTATATCGAATTTTTCTACCATACATCATCCACGAGTTCATAGCATGGTTGTGAAGAAGGGTAGCAGTAGTAGGGGTTAAAAAAATATAGAGGATAGGGATTAGCAACTGGAAGGGAGGGTTGTTACATTCTTTTTCTTAATCCCAAATACTAGCTACCTTTTTTATAGAGGGCTTTGATCAATTTCCTTATATCCCGACTCAAGTACTCAACTAAAGAAATAATTGGACTGGAACACAATTAAAGTCCATCCTTACTAACTCATCATCACTAATTCCATAACACATAACGTTTTTGGATGTTTAATCCCATACCAGCAGGTGAACAGTAAAAATCACAGTAACTATAGTGTATCAACACAGGATTTCAAACCTTGTTCCCACTTTTCGGGGCATCCAGAGCCTCATAGTAAATGTCAACCAATTCAAGCATCTTAGCCTTTATCGACTCCCATTCTTTTTTGTCTTCTTGAACTTCACATGTCAGTAGCCGATCCATATATACCAGCCAACAATCTGCAGCTGCACCCAGCACATAACTGAAGGAAGGAAAAATCTCAAACAACGTTAGTCCACATAACTTGCATAGCTCATATATAATACAGGGTCTACAAAATGGTCATGGCAAAACTAGGAAATTACAACATGCTGAGCAGATGTAATATCAAAATATATGTGATGTTATCTGTAAATAAATAACCAATACTTTTTTTACTGGACACTGTAAATATAGGACATAATATTTTGACACGGTAGCATATGTCAACATTGTTCCTTTTCTCTTAATAAATTTATCTATAACTAGAACTTAATGTATGATTATGATGTAAAGTTCTTAATAACAATGATCTTGGTCCAAGAAGGTATGATCAATATGTGGTAGAATCTTATTGTTAAGCTTCATGCACTAGCCAACGCAACCAAAAGTCTGAACTGATAGAAAGGGCTAGGCAATCCACGTATACACTTCAACATCCCCTCTCACATGTGACGCGGGAAGTCAACACGTGAATAGACTCAGAGGTATGGCTCGAGAGGCCTATACGTGGACATAAGAGGGGGCGGCAGCAATTTTTGAATAAACTGCGAAAACCAGGACTTGAACACAAAACCTTAGGCTGTGATACCATGTTAAGCTTCATGCACTAGCTAACGCAACCAAAAGTCCAAACTAATGGAAAGGGCTAGGCAATCCACATATACACTTCAACACTTATTAATCATAATTGACTTCATTATAGATGTACACATGTCGATTTGTACGATCTTCACCACAAGACCTGGATCCTGTCAGTTTATGTCCAGACTTGGTAAATGAGACAACCATTGTATATTAAAAATACAGTTTAGGTAACTCGAACAATACATTTTAGGTATTTTGGCCTTAAATTATGACGCCTCAAAATTTCGATGGCCTTTCAATGTCAAGACGCTCTGCGGGCTTAGATGCATAACAGAAATAGCAGAGTTAAGTGCCCATGCAAAAAAATTAAGGATTACGAGTAAATAATACCTCGGTGTAAACCTAGTTCTAAAAAATTCACGGAATAAAATGTGTTCTAGCTTGGATTCATCATAATCCTGAGGCTTCTCTTGTTTAGCCTTCCTTGGAGGGCTTCTTGGATCCCATGGTTCCGATGGTTTGAAGTACTTCAGTAACTGAAAAGGTCATTTTAATGATAGTTACAATTCTGCGCAGAGTATGATGTCATACCAAAAGTCCAAAACAATTTGGTGCCAAATGTATTGAGTATCATGCACCACCCAAAAGCTCAACATTTATACTTCAACACTCTCCCTCAAGTCGGACTCTCTGATGCCTAAGACAATAAGACGTGAACTGCAAGTGGGCTGTATGTTCTGTCGAAAGAAATATACGAGTCAAGTCTTGAACTCAAGACCTCTTGGCTTTGATACCATATTGAGAACCAACCAGTACAGCCAAAAGCTCATGGTGACGGGAAAAGATGGGGCAGTTTACTTGACAAAATGATGCTTCAAAGATACACTAAAAATTCTGAAAACACAAGGCAAGGTATTTTATATTTTAGAACAAAAAAGGTAACCCTGAAGGACACAAAATCTAATTTGTATCATTAACCGAGTTAAAAGAAGTCAAGACATTTGGATCAAATGTACCTTTCTGTTAAAAATACCAGGAAAGATTATAGGAAATGAGTGGTAAATATAGGCTATATCCTGAATGATGCAACTTTCAAAAACAATATTAGCTATTTGATGTTATATTTATCCACTAGATGGTAACGTTTAAATATCATTGTTTTATTTTGAAGTGAGAACAAATATGCATTTTACATAATTTGCAGAAACCCTGTATAAATAAAATCAGCAATGCGTGTAGTAAGTAGGAACGGAATTCAACTTGCAGAAACCCTGTGTAAATAAAATCAGCAACGCATCCCAAATTCCATGTTCTAGGAATAGATGAAATATATACTCCCTAATAAACTAGTGTGCAATATGCTCCAAAGGATTATGTTTGTTAGCAAGGATAGCAAAAATAAACAGTTCACTGCAACATGTCAGAAACAATGACCAACCTGTGGGTTTCTCGAGACCCAGTACATATCACCATCAAAATCACCACCTGCCATCTCATCAGCTAGAGATCGTGGTCCAGAAACAGGAAAAAGAATAGCATACTTGGAGTCTCCCACGAAATCCTGTATAGCCTCACTATATGTAGCTGTCAAGACATGTATATCACCAAAATGCAGCCCAGGATGTCTATAGACAAGAACCTCTCCAGAAATGGGGCCATGGTCCCTGTTTGATGAGACATGATTAGTAATAAAAGGAACAGACGAACACTTCAACCTTCTAAATCCCTTCAAAAGGATGGTATGGTCTATAATTAAATCTAGAACATTACCAAAGTCTAGAAGTCTGTTATGATCGACATATTAGGGGCTTAGCCCAATTAGTTGTGGCCCAGTTTATCTTATCGTTATTAGGGGCTTAGCCCAATTATCTTATTAGGAGGATTATATAAACTCATGTAAGGACCCGTCTTGGGATTAAGCAAGAAGCAATCATATTTGCTCGGCTTCCTTAGGGAGTCGGGAGACCTAACCCTAGCCGCCGCCCCTGCTCTCTCTCCCTCTCGCGCGCGCACACGCAACGACGGCGCCCCAGCGCCGGCGACCACGCCTTCCTCCACGCCATCCCTCCTTCCACCCCTACAACCTGAGACCACACCCTGGTAGGGATCCGGTTCCTACCAAAGTCCCACATATTTTGTGCCCTGGCAATATGTAATTAGTCACACATACTTAATCCAGCATGAAAACATATCATCCACAAGATCAGACCATGCATTTATTAAAACCATGTTCTGACCAGTCTAAATAAAAAAGGTACATCCTGAAGTTGTTGCTTCCTTGTCAGACATTCTCCTTACAGGGCAGGATGATCATCAAACTATTGAAGGACTTGAAAAAAATCAAATTGATGTACGAAGTGTGTTCTTTAATGCATTCATGAAACAAAAGCAGAAACCTCTGGTCCATATGAAGGTGCATAGTTGCATACACCAACTAGTTCACCTAAAAGCTTAAGCTAGATGATAAAGAACAGTGAGCAACATACTTACAGTCACACTCATGTCTAGGCTCCTTCAAGCCTAAGATATGGACTAGAGTGAAGTCAGTGAACTGCAATTATAGTTCTTAAAGCTTAGTTACTAAGGATTTGAACTAACACCTCTTGATCCTGGTCCTGGTACACGTTGAGTTGCAAGCACCAGTTCATCCAAAATATTATTATTTTTTATGGGAGAGGGGGTGGGTGTGGAAAGGTCATCCAAAAGTCTAAGCTGACCAGAAAAGGTGAGCAATATACCAATACTTAAAGTCTAAGCTCAATTTCAATGCATTATCTAACGACTCACTGGTTTACAAACAGAAACAGAATAATGTTTAAGTTCTGCATTCCCCTTCTACAACAAATTGTAACATGAGAAACAATCCAGAGAAACCAATATCCTGTTTATGTAAAATTATAAGATTATGGCAGTCGGAAAAATTGAAAAGCATAAGGAAGAGATAAAGGAAAGACCGAGCAATAGAAAGGATATGGTGGGTTACTGGACCACTTACAATATCACACAGACTTCATGGGGCTTTAGTGTCCCTGTAGGATCTGTTGTGCCCATCAGATAATAACACTGATTGACAGGGAGCCTGCCTTGTTTGAATCCTTCTCTTTCCTCTTTGGTCATTGTAGTAAGCTGGTGCTGTAAGTATGCCTCATCTTCTGGTCGAATTCCAGAAAGGATCATCCGTGCAGACATTAAATCATCCATGTCACCGTGGTTAAATGCAACTGTAAGAGGGATCACATTAATAGAAATTGCAAGTAAAGGCATAACTGCCACTAGGTAAATGCATACTTGAGATGTTAAAAGTAACAAATTCCTAAACATCAAAGAAATGCAGCATATCCCATATTTATAGCAAAATGCAGCATAAATACATGCTCTATTCATGATATTTCAAATTAACCTTCAAGGGAATCTCTAGTTTTATGGCGAGCTTTCTCAACATCTTTTAGTGCCTTCCCTAGGAGCTCCATAAAACAATCCGCTGGAACCCCTCCATATTGAAGCAGCGTGATTAAAAACCTTGATGTCAATGCCCTTTTGGGTCGGTTGCTGGAAAAATGTTGTGAAGTGCCAACAAAAGGCAAGAATTTCATTAGCTGTAGAGAATGCTCAAGAAAAATTTCTCAATATTTATCAAAACCGTAGCACTACCACTACAAAGAAATTAACTCTGTGACTTCAGCTACCAAACTGATTCACGGAAAGCTTAATCAGTTAGTTAAGCGTGGATGACCTTAATAATACTATAAAATCGAAGACAAAACATGTACCAAGTAAAGAACTGCCTTTCACAATTTTATGGGAACTTTCCCAGTTCTTGCTAAACCAAAGTAGTTGAATGATCGCATCTAAAATTCTAAATTATGGCCTATGCAAGATATCCCCCCTACTCATACTTAAATCCAGTAAATGCATATCCAGGTTACTTACCTCGTTGAAACAATTTCCAGTGAGTTGAAGGAGTGCCCACCTGATAAACTAGGATCTGAGTTTACTTTTATCATTGATGGTCGTACATGGATAGTCCTTTCAGGAAGCTGCAATACATAAGAAATATATTCTTAAAAAATGGTAAGAAAAGTTCAAAATTTGACCGACATAAAGTGAACAAAAATGGTATAAAAGAAAACCAATAATTGATGTGATTGCTCAATTATATTACTAGTATTGGATTCTCAGGCTGTCAATAACTCATGGTATTGTATAAGTTGTGGGCCAGAAGAATTGAACGTGCGGGAAAAGGTACCACCAATAAAATGGCAAATAGGAAAGATAGGAAATGAAGGTAATGTTTCCATGCAACCATTTGTTCACTGGAACTGCTAATTTGCTAAGAGCATGGCTAATAGTATAGCCAGTTCATGGCCATATGATGCTGTCATGTTTTATAGACATCATACATAGTCATTCATATGATGAAGTTGGCTATTATACTAGTCCTTCGTTACACCCTCTCGCGTTCTCTTTCTCCATATTTATTACATTTGCCTAGGAGCACGTGTAGAGGTGAGCTCTTGCATGAGAAACCACTCCCCTCATTTTTTTCTTGTCTTTCTCCTCCATATAGACAAAAGTGTCACGTAAGCGGGCTATAAGCACCTTATTATACTTGCTCTAAACGATAACACTCCAACAACAATAATTCAAGCCATCCATGATAAATATATACCTTTCTAACAACAAGAAGGGTTCCCTTTACAGCAAGTCCATTATAGAACATACGGACCTGCATAAGAAGAGGCTAGAGAGAGGAAGGGGAAGAGCAATACACTGCTTAGTTATCTAATGGAGCATTTGAAAAATAACTGAGAAAAGATCATGATATTGTTTACTCCACAGATTACATGATCATCGATGTCAAATTGATCCTCCTTTGAATCCACACTATCCTGTGTAAGTTATAACATAGAATTGAATAATAGTACCAAAATAATTAATAATAAAACTAAAAAGTGAAAAGCAGAGTTAGCTAGAAATAGCAAGCAACAATTTTGATAATTATTAGCTATTTCCAAAACATGATTTTTGGGGTAACGTTAACCACTAACACCTATTTGTTAGTAGAGTCCACAAATTTCTCATCTCGTCTTAAATCTGTCGTTCTTTTAAACAATAATGTGATGGACTTGATGTTGTAGCATGATATATTGCAAGTTTGCAACCAATGGTACGTATGGTGTATCACAATCTACGGATGATGTGTTTGCTGATCTAACATGGTCGACATGCCAGGTTCTTTAAGTTCAGTATGAGATTAAACAAGCAGAGGGACACAATCATCTACTCCCTCCGTTCCGAATTACTTGTCGCAGGTATGGATGTATCTAGATGTATTTTAGTACTAGATACATCCATTTCTGCGACGAGTAATTTGGAATGGAGGGAGTAGGATCTAGTGGAGACAGTCTTACCAAAGTACAGAACGTGATGTTCCACTACTAACACAAATGTCCATATTATTAAGCTCATTAGGATGTGTGCCATATTATTAAGCTCATTAGGGTGAAAAGTCGAGTGTCGTCCAACTCATAATGGATGCTTTAAGTGAGTTGCAAAGTAAAATAAGGTACCACCAATCTTTTCACAACTGAGAGAACAGTTGGTGTGACCGATGATATTGGGTGCCAGTGAGCTTCCACTATAATCAGTGCCCGAGTGCAGAATGCATTCTATGGAAGAACCTAAAGCATAGCATGGTGAAACAGCTAAAAGCTTCAAACGGCGCTGATTCAAAATTCAACTATGTGTCAACTTTGTATTACTAAAAGGAGCTGGGCCATGTGTGTATCCAAGTTTTCTTTTGGCATATCAAAATTTGCCCAAATGACTTATCATTATCTTCACAAAACCATAACCTTCAGAGACCTGATATATAGTTCAAATATGGTAAGTGAGAAATAAAAAAAAATCATATTTTCTGACAAGATGCACAATGGGGTGTTGAAATATATTGCCCGCCTCTCTCCATCAGTTCAGACTTTTGGAGCAACTGGCCGGAGCATGAATTCAATATGGGGGACAGGGAAGCACACACTCACATCATGTATCCTCAAAAGGTTCCCCTTAAATACATATGTAGGGCATTTCTTAGCTAAATCTTCTGATATTAGGCCAGTCCCGTCAGTGTGGATCAAAGCCTCCCTATGCTTGAGAACAATGTTTCCGTATTTATCCTGAAATATTTCATTGAGTATACAAGATAACAATATATTCTAGTAGCAAGCCAAAACATCAAAGGAACGAGATAGTAACCTTGCAAGGTACATCATCAACAATTACAACGTCAATTTTTGATAGGTCTTCACCATCGAGTAGTGTAATAGTTTTGGACAATACCAAACCAAACCTGTCATTCCCATAAACCAACAGAGAAGGGCTACAACCACAGACAATGACAAAAGGTGAAACAACATCTTATGTTCATCTCCATCGTATAAGGCATTGTAAAATCCATGCACAGTAATATTTGGACAACTGAAAGAAACAAGCAAAAAAGAGAAGTGGGCAATGACTTGCACCAAATGTATCGCCAAATATAATCAAACTTCATGTTTTCACAGTGTGGCACCTCTTTTTGGTTATTTTGTAAGCAGTCCAATGCAGAAAGCAAGAGCACAAGATTTACTAACAAGTAACAACATGAGATATCCTAGAATTTATGATTAAATGTATGCATTATTAGTGATACTGGGTAGCAAAAGTACATAAGATTGCTAACCTGGCCACATATTTTGCCACACTGGGGACAGTGTGTACGTGCATAAAAAGCTTGCGGGCATCACCAATTGTTCTGTTGGAGAGGATATAAGGCACACCCTTGTCCCAGTCACACTCGGTGCGAACAAAGTAGCACCTAACAGAAGAAGTGCATTTCTTGTTTCTCTCTTTATTTTTTTCCGCTTTTATTCTCCTCTCCCTCCCTCCATCTTTGTGAACTGACGATAAAGGCATACCAGTCAAGACCATGATACAACTGAATCAATTTGTAGTTATAAATGACGAATGACCTTTTTTACAAAGATATAGTAGCAGTAACAGTACAGAAATTTTCCGTGCTGACTTGATCCATAGTAGCACTAACGGCATTGACAAGTCGGTGCCGTTTTCAGCATGATATTCTTTGCAGGAGGTCAGGAACTCAGGAATTAAATTTTTAGAAGGGTTGAGAAAGGGCAAAAGAATCAGAGACGAGGGATTATCTTATTGCTTCACTACTGGAATCACCACCAACGCTGAGTGCCAGAAACACTCGGCAAAGGCCACCCGGCGTACACCTCTCAGGCAAACAGGAATTTGCTGAGAGGGCCCGAACACAGGCACTCGGCAAACTCTTTGCCAAGTGCCAAACAGTATGCATCGGCAAAATAAAGGGACTCACGGACGACAGACGGAAACGGAGGTTGCCATGTGGTATCTCTTTGCAGAGAGTGGCTCTCGGCAAAGCTAGCCAATAGGAAGCTATCATGTGGGAACCGCCGGTGCGTGGTTTGTGTTTGTCGGGAGGCGCGCTTTGTGTTTTTTTTTAGCCAATAGGAAGCTATCATGTGGCAACCGCCTGACAAGCGGGTCCAACAATATACGCCGAGAGCGGCTCTCGGCAAAGTGAGCGAATAGGGAACAGCCATGTGGCGAGGACCTGACAGGCGGGACCCACACCGTACACCGAGAACTCACTTTGCCGCGAGAGACGCTCGG